>NC_090929.1:1349647904-1349948404 GCF_040938575.1 Ambystoma mexicanum
CAGAAAGGCTACCCAGAAAGGATTGTACCTCTTACTAACTTTAACCTTACCACTAATAAGCTGATGAAGCGTTTTAAATAAAACCGGCTTCCAATGCATGGTAAATGTTCCACATTTCCTCAGCGACTACCTCCTCACTATTACGCAGGCCTCAGGGGTTATTTCTGCAAAAAATAGCAGGCCCATGCTTTATCTAACAGAGGTGGCATTAGCATTGCTTATTAGTTCTGGCCTGCAGCTAGTACAAATCATGGTGTGGCAGTGAAGAAAGGGCGTTTGGCCTAGTGGGTGTACAATTTGAGGTAACTTCTTTGATTGCTTTATGTGTTTAAGTGTGGGCACAGTATGGCGTGCCCGTCAGAGCCACATACACAAAACGTTCCAGTGTGCTCTTGTATAGACATTGGACACATCAGACAAAAAAAGGTATATGTGCTGTTATATACGGAAGTGTCATATAGACGCCATTAAGTAACAGGGTGGTGGCGCATGCAGCACACAACATATTGCTGCACTAGTATCACTGTATTGATTTGCCATGCACTCCTGTCTGCATGGTGACACACACTGAACTCTACTTTCCCAAACAAATTACATTGAGGTGACATCAGGTGTGCTCACTAGGCAGTGGCTGGCTTGTTTAGAAAAGTAAAAGACCTTTGATGATGAGCGGATGCGTTTAGTCCATGTCCCAATGCAGGGATTAGAATACTTAAGCAAGAAAATGACAGTTAACCTTTGCAGGGATGTGCCATGTGTAACTAAAAAGTAATATACACAAACAAAGTTTTGGTGTGTCAAATAAAGAGACATGAAAACAAAGGAAATAGTTCACAACGTTTTCTGTGTGGCACGTTAATTCTCTTTGAATAATGCATAGGTTTGGTCAGCTAACTAATACATGTGGTGGTGAAAAAAAATGCCCCATGTTCAGTTCTTAACACTGAAATGTTAAGCACATTCTGTGCAAAAACATTGGCTTGTTAAATGAGCCATCACTTATAAATTGCCCCACTTGAAAGACTGTCAGCACAAAGAATGAGGGGTGCAGGTTGTGTGACTCCACAGCATCTCACGTGCTGCGTTTGGAATATGAATTCCTTTGTTTGCATATTCCTATGCATCACAGTCATCCACAAGTCGGCAGAGAGCAGCCAGCCGCAGATTACAGAGCAGTGCTCAGGGGCACAGCAGGCTGCACAATATGTTGTCCTGCAGCTTTCTGTGTGGGCCCCTTACTGTTCCCACACCCTGAGCTATTTAGCTCTGTGCCCCGGGTGGTCGACCGCTCCGCCCAGGCCCAGAAACAGGGTTGGCAATGTGGAACCCTGAACCTTGATGATGCATGGGCCTGTCTTCATTGTTCTGGGCCTTTCCTGGTTGTTATGGGCCCACTGGTGACTCTGTGGCCTAGTTCCAGTGCTGCTCTTTGAGCTGGTTGGCCCTGTCCGCCACATGGGGCAACCCTTATCACAGCGTGTGGCCCATGTTGTTTTTTAAGTCCTTGGGTTGACCCCTGACTGAGTGGGGGCACACACTCCGCACCGCTAAAACCTGTGGCCATTGTTAATCTTGCTGGTGGGACCTATAGGCTGGGCCCCACTCAAACCTACCACTGTGCCCCGGGCCACATTGCTCTTGAATAGGCGGACTCGTTGACATTGGGGTGGGCTGCCTGCGTCACCAACACACCACGTTCAGGTGTCATCTCCGTTGTTGTTGGGCTGCCACCGCTTTCACCAACATGATCTGCGGTGTCAATGATCTTTTCAGGGTGGGGCCAAAAGGATGCGGCACCCACCTGCACTCACTGCTTCTACCTGCAGAAATGTCCATTCTTCAGAGTGGACCTGTTGCAGTGGGGTCTGTCCAAGTCACTGCCATGCCCTGTGGGTGCCATGTTGGAGCCAGGCAGCATCCCCATGGCAACAGGGACACAACCATTGGTTACCACCGCTTACGTGGCCTTCCTCTATTCCTGGGACGCACCCTCTGTATTTTGTCACAAAGATGGAAGGGACAGGCCACTGGAGCTTCTCCCAGGCTGCCTCGCCGTGGCTGAACAGGGCTTATCTTCACCTGGGCTGCCTGTGACTTATCTTTACAGCTCAGCACTCTGTGATGCAATTAACTTTGTATCACACTCTTCACCTCCTAGGCCATCTGGCTTGCGCGTCATGGGAGGTCTTTCGGATAGGGACTGCATCACCAGCAATGATGTGGTACCAATGGGGCCAGGGCCGAGCTGCCTGGTCAAAGTGGGATGGGGTGCTGACTGGTAGGGCAATGTCCATGTTAATCCCCTTAAGTACTACTTGCCTCATAGTGTTCTGAATGGGTCCATAAATAGCTGTAGGTGTACACAGGTCATTACATTCTGCATGGAATATCAACTATGTCAGCACTGGCCAAACCAAAAATAGACCTCTCTATATACAACAGAGCCTGGCACCACATGTGTGGGTTTTGTTTGACTTCATGCTTCTGACCGCACTGTTGTGGAACAAGATGAACAAGCACACTAAAATGGTGCACCCTGTGTCAGTTGGAAAAAAGGATACATAATATTTGACAAGAGCACAAGACATATCCTGCCAGGATAGCCAAAATGGCCCCAACATGCTGCCCACTAAACCATTCCTTTTACTCAGGTGTGTCACTTGATGACATGATCCATGTTAACAGTATGGCATCTTTCACCGGATATGCATTTTCACTCTTTCACACATGCCACATACTAACCCTCCCCCCATTATCTCATACCTTCATAGCAGCACCTAGATGGCACAATATTTGTGCTTTGTGTACTAGGCACTGGCTGGGGGTGCTAAAGCCCCACTACCCTCTGGTACTCATCAGAATGTGTCCTCTGGTATGTCAGAGCTCCCCAGCGGTGATGCAGGAACGCAAATGGCACTGCTGTAATGATGTAGTATTGTCCTGGATAAGCTGCTCATCACTTGTTCACCACCTCTCTAGCATTGCGCTGGTAGACCCAAGTGCACTGATCTTCAGAGAAATGTTGGCTGAGTGTTGGCCCTATCAGCAACATGAGCATGGTGTGAGCTGTATGTGGTAAATTGGTCAAATTCCCTGAGCACCTCAGTCCCCAAGAGTTCCTCCTCCTGGAATGTGAAGTTGGGGTTATGTTCCCCTAAAGGTGATGCTTTCGGGAGCAACAACCACAGGAGTAGTTGTGAGAGGGGTGGTGTTGGTGGAGGTGATGATTGCAGTGGTGCTCTGTTTTGCCCTCAACACAGCTGCTGTAGTATCCTTCTCATGCATTGAACAGTCTCTGTCCCCACAGGCATCCCAGGATGGAACCTCTAGGAATCCCTCCTTGACTTGACCTCCGTCATCACCTTTTGGTCTATGTAGCCATGGCCATGGGCATCTCTACAGTGGTTGGGGCAATGGTGTGGGAAGTGGTCGGGAGACAATCCATGGTGGGACCTTCTTTCTGGGCAATGCTATGAGTGGTTGTCTTCTCCCCCCATCCCCCAGAAACCCCCTCTTTGCTCCTGCTACTCTTCTTAGTGGGATTGTTAGGTGACCTGTTTCTCCACCAGTGGATATCCTGGCTTCCTTTGTGTGTCTTTTGAACCTTCACCTGTTGGTGTTCATTGGCTCCTGAAGGTGGAGGACACTGTGCCTCACAGCTTTCTATAGAGGGCAACTTGAATGTCCCACATTATGATATAAGCAAAAGATCCACCTCAGTCGGACAGTTCTCTTCTGAATGGGGGATTTTCTGCCTCTAGTTGAGGTTACCCCTCTGAACGGCAGATATTTTTCCCATCATACCTTTACACATGACCAGAGGCAGTGCTTAATGTGTGTTATCAGCCAATTCATTCATCATGATGGACACATGCATGAGACACCACTCATTTGGTCTAGACTTGAAAATATCACACAGTGATTCTAATAGTACTGGATTGACATGGGGTCTCCTTATCTGCTATGACATGCAAGTTCTACAAAAGAAATATCTTATCACTGGGGCCTCAGAACTATTGACAAATGATTTGCTAGGGATATGCAAAGTGACTACAGTCTAATATTCACCAGATAAGTGGGGTTCATCACATTCATTGGTAGTTTGTTTATGGAGGGAATGCTGGGCAAAGTTTCTACATAGCATTTGACAAGTTGTGATAACCATGAGCTTAATGGTCCTTTTGTGCTGCATGTGACCATCCTAGACTGGTGACCTGGATATGCTAATTTCCATTTACTTTAGTTCTAGTATGAAGCACCTGACAATTCATTATACTTTGAAAGTGCCTGACCTAGAGGGATTTGGGGAATTAGAAAGGCATAACACTCATTACCATTGGATACAGAGGATATAGTGTGTGATTATCTTCTGTGTTTCAAAGTCCAAATGCAAATCCATTTTGTCTGCCTTTATCTGTGCCCAATCACCTTTGGACAATTCTGAGAATTTGGAAGAGTAGTCAATTGGTACAGCTGCTAGTGTTGGTCACAGCAACTACAGCCGTCTGGTGGCATTAGAGAGAGGTCAATGGACTAGTTGGATTACACACACTGTATGGAAATGTTAAATGATTGAAGGATAATGAGCCATCTATCCTTTAAAATCATAAAGTTATCAGGGGTGCTTAACATGTTTCCACAATTTACATAACAGGCCAATTGGAAGCTGCCATCATAAGTTGTGCTCCACCTACACTCTGATGCTACCTATGTAAGGTGTGCAGGGTTGGGGTATTTACCCTGTCAGAGGGGAACGGGAGCCCCTTTGACCCAGCGGTAGGCAGAGTATACGCTAGATCCGATCCTGCCCCAGAGTCATGGTGATGATGTCAGGGGTTCTGTAGGAGAGATCCTGACACTTCCCTTTCTACTCTATTTTGATAACACAGGATCTTAGCTAGAAATCCACAGACCTTGTACTGTGCATTTCATTGTAGGTCTGCATTTAACTCTAGGTATAACCCAAAAACAAATTAAACACAATAAAAATCCACCACACACTTTCTGCACTTTTATATTCTTGCATCAGAAAGAACAGATCAACAATACAACAGTTCATATTTGGTGAACATGGAAACATTTGCAGTAAGTGTTTGCATTGGAAACATATGAGAATAATGGAAAGCACACAATATGATAACACACATTTTGCATTGGGCGAGCATAGCAATTCAGATGTGAGTTCCCTCTAACCTGAGACATCCTAACTGGCACTCTGTGGCCATGAAAACAATGCACTTTGAATACAGTTTCAGCTCTTAGTTATCCCTTACCCTTGCCTAACATTGTATTAATATAGTCTGGATACAATAATTCTTAAGTAACAGAACTATAAGAGTCTTCTCACCCTTAGCAGCAAAACACCCCATCCCTATCTCTTGTGGAGATCCCTAGGGATCATGTGCCTCACCTACATTATACAATATATTTACTTAGCCCCTTTTTGATGTTCTGGACCATCTTGGTATCACCTACACTAACTATGCAGATGATACCCAGATTCTCCTACCACTCACTGGTGATTACGACAAGGATTTGGCCTTGGTGAATAGGGTATATCTCAGCATCCAGACATGGATGGCTACACACGGTCTATGCCTAAATGATGACAAAACTGAGCTTATCATCCTGGACCTCAAAAAACTTGGCCCTAATTATACTACCTTCAATATCGACAGTAACCCTATTAGAGTAGCCAAAGAGGTAAAAACTCTAGGTTTCTACCTCGATTCCACCCTCTCATTTACCAAACAAGTAAACTCCATGGCTTCCGCCACTGCATATACCTGCAAATTAATCAGAGCAGATTAATCATTCTTATCCAAGAATAGTTGTATTATCCTCGGCAGAGCTCTTATTCTGTCCAAACTGGACTATTTTAACTCTGTCTGCATTGGGGCCAATAAGCACATTATCAATAGAATTCAAACTCTCCAGAACAATGCCCTGAGAGCTGCCCTTGGAATAGCAAGGAGGGAGCACATCTCCTAGATTAGGAGACAAAGCAACTGGTTATCTACCCATGACAAAATCTGGCTGAAAACTGCCTCACTCATTTACAAATGTCTGAACAATGCTGCTCTGTGCTACCTCACAGAGAGATTCACCAGAAAACCTTTAACTAGGCCCACTAGAACATCTAATACTAACTGCCTCACTGTCCCAAGATTTAAACACTCTAAGGTCGAGGTCTGTAGCTTTTCAGTCAAGACAGAGCAGCTCTGGAATGCCCTACCTACCTCCTTTAGAGCGGATCAAACATACATAAACTTCAGACAGAATTTCATCAACGGGCTTAAAGATAATGAGCAGTAATGCCTCTGTCCCACACACCACTATACTGTAAATAGATTGCAGAATGTTCTGTGAATTATGCTCTTGTCTGTATAGTCCCATTATTGATTGCTTGTATCTACCTTCGTTTACACTATGTATTTGTATTTTCCTGATTTGTATTTTATCTGCCAATGTGTAACCCAAGCTGAAAGACTTCCTGTTTACGATGTGCCCTGATACCCTATGTTATGGCGTGCAATATAAATAAACAAACAAACAAACTAACACAATAATGAAATCATTAGATTGGTGATTTGGATCCTTCAGTGTGAATAAAGAAATCCCCCAGCTAATACTTTGGATTCTGGCTGCTTTGTTAATCCTTTGGTACCAGAAATATCAAAAAGGTTCTCCCTCCCATGTCCAGTCTGACACTGTGTCCATTAAAAGACCCTGCAGAAGGAGTCCTAATTGATTGTCAACCTATTTATACTCACACTGAGCTCTCTGCTTTTTGGAATGTTTGTCACTCCTTTGACTCACCAGGGTCCTCCTGCAGAATACAGTTTCAGCTCGTTTCTACCAGGACACTGCCCCCAATGCAAAACACAGCCTTCCAGGAACACGCTCTGCATCACTGCACTCCAGCCCAGCCGAGAAATGTCCACACAGCTATGCAGGACGCCCTCTCTATCCTGCCAGCAAGAAGCAGCACCTCACTCCGCAGGAATATTGCTCTCCCAACTGTACCTTGTTTGATACTGCTGACACCACTATCAATCTAGCAAAGTGTTACAGCTTCTTCTATGGGCCAAGTTCCCTTTTATCCTTTTCAGGACTGCATGATTCAAAATCCAACATACATTCAACCAAACAAAGTGAGCAGGAAGACACCAACACAGACGCTCATGTTCACATTAAATTACTGCTTGCTGGCATGGATGGTAACCTATCACAACAGATGTAAGGCGGTACACACTGTAAATGTCAACCTGCTCAAACCACATGTTTCAAGACGAGAGTCATATGAGGTGTTGCCAAATGTACAGCTGCAAGATCTGAGAATCGCTGAGGGTTGACAAGTTGTCTAGTCTCACGAGAAAGTAGTATTTTGTACATTTTGTTGCCACAGGTTAATGACTACACTGTTCACACTCTCGTCAGGATTGGGTCGCCTCGAGGGGGATACACATCATGAAATTGTCCTGGCCAATGCGAAGAGGACATTGTAGCAACAGTAATATCAATAATGTTGTCCAATCAAAACGGAGTATTTTTTGATAACTACATAATTAGGTCATTCATAGGGGGCATCATGCAAATGACCATGGGAAGGTCTGAAATGGGTGGGTATCAGTCAATACGGTGGTGTCAGCTTATATCTTCAGTCTGTTTCCCTTCTTTATGTATTTGAGCCTGACTCCTGTCCTTCCCACTGGAGAAGACCTGGGACTTAACTCGAGGTAGGACTCCCTTTCATTGTAACGCTAGTAATCCAACAATTGGTCCAAGAGGAAAGCAAGCTATTCCTTTCTCCTTTCTATTGTTATCAATTCTACTTCCCCTCTTTCGGTCAGTCAGCCAGTCAGTGTGTGAGCGAATGAGTGTGTTTGTCTCCGAATGTAAGGTTTTGGAATTGTATAGATCAGAAAACACTCCCTGTAGAGGTGTGTGTAATGTATCTGATGAAATTGGTCAATGTATGTAATTGGGCAGTGTACCACAAATGACATCCTCGCCTATGTGCTCATTGGGCATATTAATGAAGAGGGCATTCTAATGGGAGTGACCTATGCACCCAGTTTTCCTCTCACTTGATGTGCTGTCATCTTGGAGATTTCAACATTAAACAATTGTATTAATATTTCTTACATGTAATCATGTTACTAATCAGTTCATCAATCTGCTCTCACTCAGGCAAATCAAATGATGCTTACCTGATCTCAGCACAATGTGCGATGCATGTGTTCCAAATTGTGGTATTTTGCTCTCTGATACTTTTAACCAAAAAGTCCAGTCCAAACTCAGAATAAGAAGCTCACCGGCGCAAACACAAGGATATGTGAACCACTGACACAAACTGTTTCTATGTGGAAATAGCCACATTACCCTAATTTATATAATTACGATAATGTAAAAAAATAAACATTTCGCTGATAGAGCTTTTCACCCTGTACATCGTTTTAAAAAAGCAACTCTCTATGACATTTCCTTTAACTGTCATAAACAGAATATGTCATTTAACAGTGCATTTGTTTTCTCTACATATAAAGAGATGAATAACAATCTGGTATGGCATTCCCAGTTCCTGGCTGGTACATCCAAATGGTGTCACTTCTTTTTGGAGCTCAGAGACAGGTGATTTATGTCCCAGAGAGGCATGGTTGCTATGGCCGAAGTCCTTTGAAATCCAGTTCCTCTGCTTTTTGTTAATTCAGCTCCCATGTCCCCTTAAACATTACAGCTACTTTTTGTCCATGTGACAGAGATCAAGTCTGCACAGGTGTGAGTTGAATCTTCCTATAAAGACCTGGATGATGGTGATATTTGATTATGTGGAGATTGGGACCATTGCAGCAAGCATATTTATTGTACATTTAAGAATATGTGGTCTAAGCTCAAAGGCAAATGGAAAGATGTAAGTGGGGAGCATGTGTTGAGCTTGTGAGGCCTGGCTGAGAACCAACTCCAGGCAAATTCATACACTTTTATCATAGAGCATAAAAGCCAGTGTTGACACCTTTCCCCTAGGGTGTCCTGTAGCTTGTGGGTGCAAATATTCACTATTGCAGTCTTTAAAAGTCATTTTGTATTCCTTGCATTTCTTTTACATTTCCACAAAACAGTGCAACATTATCACTTTTTTTAGGGCTATATTCTCATATCAGAGCACACTCCAGTCACCACTTTATTTGCTTCGAGAGATGTGAGATCTCTTAGTAGAAGATGTAGGCCAAATGTAATCTTCGAAAGGACAGGATTTCCTAACATCAATTTAAATCTGTTCTGAGGAGGTTTTTTTTAAAGAAATGAGGTAGATTTATTTCAAAAGCACATGGTGTGGGACTTGTATGAGGTCATTCCTCACTGTTACCTGATCTCACAAATTGCCTACAGGTCAATCTTAATCTGGTGTTAAGATTTGGTGGTTCTGAAGGACAGTAACAAATTAGAGATTACATTCTTAGAGCATCAGTCAGAGGTGTATTGCCATGCTTTGCTTGCAGCAAGAGTTAATTTTAATAAAAGGTGCACATATAGAATAGGGGATAGGGGAGCAATATGTTGACGGCAACAATAAAGTCAGGATTATGCCGGATAACCATTAAAAGCATAGAAGGGAGGTTGCTTTGGCATAAGCGGTACATAAATGGCAAATCATTATCTTTATCACCATCATTTTCATTACATGACTGGTACAGTTGGATCACATATGTCCAAACTATTTGTATCAATTATGGGATATTCACAGATCCACAGGAATGGACGAACCTCTCCAGGACACCTTTTCTTGTGTTCAAACCTTTACCGCACATTAATACAAATGCCATTGTGATAATCACGCTTTTAGCTGCATTCCATGTGGGGACCCATTCGGCAGCCTAGGCCAACACATGCTGACAGGTGTACCACTCACAGCATACAGCTGAAAGAAGCACAGTTGAAACAAGCACCACACAAAGTTTAACAGGGTGGAACACTGATTTGTAATTGGCTATGCAATTTGAAAGCCATCCATATGTCTAAAAGCTCAAGCCACACAACTCAGCATGTAATAGAAGATGGAGAACATTATGGTGCATGACAGAAGACGTAGTGGGAAGCGTTGATGAATGCAGGAGGGGCATGCAGTATTGCCAGGTGCTTGGATTGGTCTATACAGTTGGTGGAAATCTCACTTGAGTTAATGTACAATCTGGTGGAGTATAGGTCAACATCTTTAATGAACCATGTATGGCACATACAATATCTTCTGGGGTGGAAATGTAGGGGAAGTGATGCAGCACACCTATCAGTCTGTAAATGGGCCAAAGATCATGCCTCCATGAAGCTGCCAACAAACAGACATGTATCGAAGGACTATTTGCATAGCAACAGCATGTACGTATACTGAAGTGTCCTTAGAATCCATAGGTGAGGGTGAGCAGTAGAGTATGCATGGATGGCCTCAAGGCCATACTTGAAGGGCAGGCAGAACTATATGTGGATTTATATGCCATAGGGGTGAGATTAAAATTCTGCTTGTGTAGCCCTCATTCCTTATAATGTCTAGTCACTGCCTCTTGGAGCATCATATACTGATAGTTGCAATGTCATTGTATGTTTACACAACTTTGGTAGTGGTAAAAGCCATGTGCAGTGCCACATCCTGGGCATAAACAAAACATGTACCATAACAAGGACACCCTTAAAAGAGCTATCACAATTCCACCAAGAATTGAGCCTTTATAGATGAGGGTGTAAAGTATAAGACCAACGGTGACCAAAGTCAACACAAAATCAGTCCAGTGTGTATCCATTCCTCTATACAAGGCACTATGATATCACAAAGTCAGCACAGGGAGAGAGCACTTCAAAATCCATGGGCGGAATGAACAGTATACCTGGACACCAGCAGTGCTGTGTGATGACCATGTCCAGTGACATCCCAGCCATCACAATGTTGAGGGACAGCTGACAGAACTGTTAGGGTCTCACATCCCAGGGACAGGACATGTACATAGATCCCACATGGGATGAGTTGCAGCCACACTGCTGAATCACTCTGTCAGGCAGTTAACTCTGTCCTGTATGGTTGTCCAACAAGAAACCCTGATACAGATTCTAAGAAGGAAGCAAACTCTGGTTAAGTGCCCAGATTCCACAATGCCCAAGTGTTCCTTCCAGCCTGTCTGATATGCCGCCTCACCTTCTGCCCTCTATTACATCTCTCCCGGCTGCCTCTGCTGCCTCTGCATTCACCCCAGCTGCTCCTGCCTCAATCTCTGCATCAAAAGGGGATCCCCAGGAGACTATTGGTGCCACCTAAAAGGAGTTCCACATCCTGCAGTACTGGAAAATAGTGCACAAGATAGCTCAGGAAAACAGATGGGATTCTATTAAAACTGTACTTTAATCTTGCAGTTATAATAGCTCCCAGGCTATGCACATTGTTTTTCACTTTCACAGATGGGGGTATGGTGTTTCGATCATTTGCAGAGGACCTAATTACTGTTATCTCCAAAGAGGGATGCCATTGTACACTGAACAAGAACTATTGGACACGCTCTCATAAATACAGAGTGAATGGTGCATTTTAAGAAATGTGCTTGTAAACTGGACGCGCTCCTCCAATCATGAATAGGTAATGGTCAGATCAGCTTTGTAAGAAGAAGACTCTCCACCTCAAATACCAAGCTATTCTGTACTATTCTGCAAAATATCTGGATTAGCAAGGTCCACCAGCCTCCATGGGCAGCTATAGCCCTGAAGATACAGACAGACTCTGATAGAGTTGCCTTCCTGAAAGTTGTGACTCAATGGCATGATCTGTCGTAAGTATGAATGTACTTGGTCAATGTGCTACATAGCTATCTACATCCTTGCATACATGCAAACAACGCTTTCTTGAGCTACTTTGATTTAAAAGGGGGCACTCATCATTGCATCCTGTTTTCTCCCCTGATTTCTGTGCTAATGTGGCACGATTTCGGAGTCTATTTGCAATGATTCAGAGATAATAGAAATAGGTACCATAAGGTAATAAGGTTACGATGTCCTCATATGCAGATAACACAGATGATAATCAAACATTTTGTGGTATTGATTGACATCAGAATGAACAGAAGTGTTGCATCTTAATGTCTGGTATAAAAGGGATATTTTAGAGGAGGGAGGTTGGTCTTTAATCACAGCCCTTCTAAGCATTAGTACCATTGACATATTTATTGAAAAGCTTGCCAGGGACTGTTAATATACATTGTGACAATAGTGTTCAAAAGGTAGGGGCTTAGAGGAAGAATATTCGCCCATTCCTTGATTTGTGGGGTTGATTGGAATCTACTAAACTGATTAATGCAAACATTGTCTTTTAACCTGTGGCAATCCTTCTGGTTAAATGGCCCTCCTACTTCTTTGTCGAAATAGAAACATTTGCATTCAAACGTCTTTCAAGGAACAACAAACCTGTAGAGGAAGAGCCAAATAGATGTTGGGCTAATTGGGTGGGGAGGCATGACCAGGCCGACCCTCCCAGCACCTGGGGTAACCAGTGTGCTTCTAGCAGCTGGAATATTCCAGAAGTGTACAAGCGTGCCAACCAATTATAGAAGCCCACGTATTAAAGAGCCCTATAGTTTGTGTAACCAATATAGTGTTGAGTATTAGTATGACACGGAAGAGGACTTGCACTTGCGATCAGCTTATAATAATAATAATTTATCATTTATATAGCATTACTTACCCACGGTGTGTGGTGCTCATTTATCGACCTCCGAAGGATGAAATGCTGAATTTGGCCCTGCCGAGATACGAACCTGCGTCAGCAGGCTCTGCACAGATGTGAAAGCAAGTGCTCTACTCGCTGTACTATCAGACCGGCTGACAGTAGAGACCCAATCACAAACTCTGTCAGTATGGAACATATACGTAGATGTTCCCTTTAAGCCTATCACATCCCCAAATAGGTTTCCATATTTTTGCCATGTAGTGTGACATCAATGATGATGAATTTTTGCTATAACTGTGTGTTTTATTCATGTAAAACATTGAGAGAAATCGGCAAAACGTCCGTTGATGTCTGTTGTATTTCCCCATTTTAGATAATTGTTAATAAAACAGTACTATGTTCTGCCGACTTCCTGAATCGGTTTGATTATTGATGTATGACTAAGTTCTGCATCCGCATCCATCTCTAAGTATTGCTACCTCATCTTAAAGGGCCCCAAGTCCTGGGGATCAAACCTGTCATGATTACTGAGTCTAAGACTCTCTCCCGGACTCCTGTTGCCCCTATTAGGACTCTTCCCATGCGTGCCATCCGTAATTCCTTCTGTTCAAGGGAAGTCTGGACTGCTCTAGTTCACTTCTGGCACACACATCATTCACATACATAGAACTTGTCACTTTTCCAAGATGGCCACACTATGCAGACTTAACCAGACTTTCAACATGGCCACTGGGTGTCCTCACAGCCAATATCCACATGATGTGCTCCAGTTTCCAAGGAAGTGATCATGGGCTATAAAAGCCCTAACCTGGGGTGCACGACCTTTGGTTCATGTTATATCTGCTCCTGAGCAGAAGAACATTTAGCATGCACCTGCATACAGACCAGACCTGGTTTTCAGCCATATTCCGCACCTGCAAAGAAAAGAGAAGAGAAAGGAAGGTTACATCCTGACAGCACATCTCCTACTTACCAGCATCTGCAAGCATTCCCACTGGTTGGTCCCAGCCACAATCCCAGCTGGTTGTCTCTATAACTTGCACCACCACCACCTGCAAGACAAAATACAAGGTATTGTTGAAGACAATCATATTGCAGCAGCAAAGCAACACAAAAGCACAAGCCACAATCTGTGCTCACAGCAGTTGGAGGTTCTAGCAATATTTATGCTGCTAAGGAAACTACATAACTACGCTAGTAAGATAGCTCAGAGGGTTGAGCGCTCACTGCTGAGATATGAGCGTGATCTGCAGATCGCAGGTTCGAATCCCAGCAAGGCCAACTCAGCCTTTCATCCTTCTGAGGTCAATAAATGAGTACCAATTTCAGTTTGGTGATATTGTATGTAAATATAAGCTCTGTAAAGCACTTTGGATAAAGGTGCTATATAAATAACACATCATTATCATTACATAACAGCTAGTAGAGAAAGCACAGCACAAGCAGAGGACAGATACTTAAAGGAAGCAGCAACATGAAGTGTACAACAGAAAACAAGGTACAAAGACATCAGGAAAGAAAAGAAAGTCCATAAAGACAATAGGCCCAGCCTAACATTGGACAATAAAGGGGCTTCTCTCCTCAAGCAAATTAGCTGCCACAGCAGGTCTGGGTGAGCAACAACCAGTGAAATAACTGGCAACTGGTGCAAAGCAGAAGAGTCTAACACCCTGGAAGCATAACCTGATGGCGAGTTCAGCCTTTCTCTGTGGACTATAAGGGCTAGGGTAGAGTTAACAGCACAGGAGTAATGTGTCTTTAGTTCTAGGGAGGAAGCCTGCAGCCACCGCCGACATCATCCACCCAAGGGTCCCAAGGGTCCCAGTCTATCACTGATATTACACAAGTTGGGGTTCAAGCTACAATACTTCCAGCTACTCCTACGCCAAACACAGCAGAGTGACACCTTAATATGCTGCATGTGCTTGCGGTGGAAGAGCTGTGGAACACGCAACGAGAGACCCGGACGCTTCTGCAGGGTATAAGGTAAGCTTTACAGAGCCAAACATTCTGCGAGTGATACTGCATCTCTTAAGCAAATGGGGGGTGCTGGCTTCCTTAGATTTGTCATTCTTGTCAGGTATTTTTCCTAAAATAGGGGCTTAAGTAAGATCTACATATGGATGAGAAAAAACACCAACTTGATTGTAATTTGAGGCCACTAGTATTTCAAGTTGGAGTCAGGCAACCCGGCTTGAGTCTGACATTGGTCCTGTCATGAAAAACAAACTATCTCAGGATAGAGAGATATGTGACGCTTCCAGGAAAGAGATTCAGTCATTGTTCCAGTTTGGTAGATACTGGTTGATTCTTGTACTCGGGAGGATAGCTTATGGGCAATGTGCTCACCTTGGAAGCAAGACGATGCGGAGCAACACAGGTTCGATCCCTGGGTCCATGCTTAGAAACCTCTGGGTATTAAGCACATTATAAATAACCAATTATACATATGTAACGGTTACTTTTGGGCAATTAACGAATTATATGATTGAAACCTTTGGCTGAACATTAGATTTACATTACAGAGCAAATGGTGAAGTAGAACAAAATATTGCCTGTCCAGTATGTTCAATTTGAATATGATCTGCCACTAAAAGAGCTTTTCATGTATAAACAAATTGGATCATCAATGAGTTCCTGGCTCAGAAAGGTACTGAAGGAACACGTGGATTCATGGACTTGATGTTCAAAAGAAAAGGTCCAATGGCAGGGTGCAGGATTGTGACAGATTCTTCTTTGTATGTGTTGATGTTTAAAATGAGCTGGGGATTGAAAAATTTAAAGTACAGAACCTGTGAAAAAGGGACGGGTGCTCACCTCTGACAGGGAATGTGTGGGGCAGATATGATACAAGATTAAAAAAACATCTGTCTCGACAAGTCTTATGCAGATAATAAAGTCGTCCAGTAAACAAATTCAGTAAGAAGTTAGCATTTTGCAAGCATAGCATTGAATGTAATGTTTACCCCAAATGTATTCACTGGAAGGCACCTAATCAGAAAATAAGCAATATTTCTTATTGGTGTGGTGCACATTCAAGACCCACTACAGTCCACAGCAGGATTGGGCCTAGTCATGCACCTAACCAGCAGGGATTATGGTAATTTCCTGACTAGGTGCCCAACAATGGTTAGGTTTCGTAGTAAAGTGTTGAGAAGATTTGCAATTTTGTAATAGAATTGTAAGTGTTTTCTCAAAAGACAATGATATAAAGACCCAAATGTGGACAAAATCTGGGAAATCCCAAATGGATTACTTTAGGAACCCAGGATCGGCAACAAAGCGTGGGTTGGCCACACTCCGGCTGGCTCGGACCACCATGCATGTGCAATACTCACAATAATCGTGCACCTGCAGGGGCACGCCACACACTGAACTAGGAGAAATATATAAAATATATAAATATGTGTTTTAGTCAAATCATAAATCTTTCACTTAGCATAGAAACAAAGGGCCTCTGCCCAGCTCTGGGGACCCACATATACAAGCCATATTTATGTGTGGCCAGCATTATTACGCAAAATAATGATACAATATGAAAACATGTTCATGCTGGATCTACAAGTATACCATGTACGAAGATTCTATTGTTGGCTTTGCCCTGAATGCAAGTACAAATCTCCTACCACAGGAAGAAAGCATTTTATTGCTGGCTGAACAAATGTCTTCTCCTCTCCTGCACCGACATGTAAGGATACCCTTCAAGTGGACTTTGCCCTCAATTCCAGTAAAACATGCAATGCTACTGTAAGGAAACGTGTTCTTGTTTGTCTGCATAAATGCCTCCACCCAACCTGTAAGAACACACATCATAGTGGTGGTGCTCCATATGTAAGTAAAATACGATATGCCACAGAACATGTACAGTATGCCTGTCCCTTGCGCTATAACCCCCCAAACAAACCTCCATGTAATAACATTTATCAAGTTGACTTGTGATGATGATTACTTGATTATAGAAGCCCGATAAAAAAAATAAAAAAAAAACATGAAACAATAAGAAATGTCTATTTTGGGTGCACCGAAAAGGCTAGTCTAGCCACTAATAACACATATCATGCCTGCTGTACCATGATTACCCATTGCGATTCAGCACACACCCCCTCCCCACACATCCTCTCTCCTGGGCCACCCACCACCGAAACCCCAAAATCGGTCCTCTGACCAGCATTACTTCCCTGTCCTTTTTGCTTGTCCCAGTAGGTACATATGAGGCACCTTGCCTCATACACACGTATTGGGACGATGACAAGTAGGGCTAGGAGTAATGTAGATTACTGGTACGTAATTCCGTCATTAAACACAATCACACACAATAATTCACTCACCATTCACTTGCACATTTACACGTGCACACATACACCATACACTCACACACACGCCCACGGAGGCACAAATTCAGCATGCACTCACTGATTCACTGACATTACATTATATGCATACGCAGACACACACACACCATTGCATGTGTACATGCACACAAAATACATGTTCGTATCTTTTCTGAATCTGTTGCTTCGAAGAACCCTTCTGCAGGTAGACCTTTAGCTCACTGCTCCACGCAGCAAGCATGCTGGTTCTTGTCATGTGCAGAGCAGAGGCAGAAGACGCCTCCATGTCCTGTGGGGGTGGGGCAAGGGGGCACTTAGACTTCAAAAATAAATAATTTTGTAGCATAATGGAATTAACTTCTTTCTGAAGTCAGAGTGACTTCATAAATACATGATTTCTTTTAGAAGTCTGCAGACCCCTCCGGAACATGGGGCAGACGTGCCCCCGGCATAGCGGGGGCTCTGGAAACCTGTGATACGCCAATGCTCTAACTGGCATGAAATGGAATGTGTGCAGTGGTAGACATCTAGACAATGCTCTGTCCACTGGTAAACATGTCTATGGAAATGTGGACTCTCTGGTACTCTGATTGATCTACTCTCTGCCCCACTTCAGCGCTTTGGTTTAAGGCGCTTACATAAAATACAATGAAAATACACATACATTAAACACTTCCATCACAGTTACTTGATACAAAAGGGTACCAGGGCGAAACATTAGAATGCTCCCCCCTCCGACTGGCACACGTCACTCCCAAACTACACCTATAGTTCCTGCGACAAAACCCCTCCTCAATATGAATAAACAATTGCTATATAAATGAAGCCGGTTTCATTAGATTGTAATTCAAGTACTTTACAGAAAAATTCTAATGTGAAAACCAGCTGTTGCGGCCCAAGTAAATTGTTTTAATGTTACCTGCTCCTAGAGAATGCCTTGCCTGAATGTGGTCTCAACTCTGTACTGGAACACTGCGGTGTGACCAGCCTACCAAGGTCTGAGGGTTCACTGACCACTGGCCCTGTGTTGCAGGTGTTCTGTTCATATCATCTCACTCAAATTTCGCAAGGGGCAACACTAGACAAACCATATGAATTATTTCCTGTTAGGTTATCATTCCAAGATGGACAGTCTGGGAAACTCTTATTGTACTCTTTCAAAATACCTCTACAAGAGTGGGAAAGTGGACACATAGCACCAATGAGGATTCCTTTATGCTTTAGATTAAATCACAGAGCATTTCAGGACTATAACAGTTATCAGAGATCTCTACATTTGATAAACAAGTCTGTGATAAAAGGATTGTGTTCGGGAGAACTGTGCCAATTCCCTCTACCTTAGAGACACCCAGCAACTTTGCTGGATTTTGAGGACTTGATTTTTTTAACCTGGAGAGAGTGAGACCCTTTTCTCCACTCTCTCATGTATTTTAATGTAATTTTGTGCTCTGTGTTTTTTTTGGTTGTGGAGTCTGACAAGCTGGTGGAAGGGTTACTTAGTATCCCCTTTGTCTAGCTTCTCATGTAACAATTATATGTTACCCTTTCCTCACCAAATGGCTGGTTGCACTGATTTACTTTTTACTACCATTATGGGATTTTACCACGGGCTGCATTCGCAACCATGGCAAGGTCCTTCTTGAGATTTACTATGCGCGCCAAACTAGGTTTGGTCCCTTTGTTTGTTTTCTCTTTGGCGGGCTTCATGAGTGAAACCCGCCTCTGGCTCCTGGGTGTCTGGCAGGGGCAGGAAGTGAGGGAGGTGCCCGAAACTCCCTGTGCTTAGTCTCCCTGGAGACCCAAATCACTCTGTGGTGATTGGTGGCTGACTGTTCGGCAAGGACAGTCACCCTGCTGGGTGACTGACAGCTAGGCTGGAATTAATATGAGACAGCTGCATAAAAGGCGAGGCTTTTTGGCTTGGAAGGCAGAGTCGACCACTGGATGAAGGAATCAGAAGAGAACTTGAAGACGCCTGCTGCAACTCTTGGACCATTGGTTTGCCAGGTGAAGCCCTGCTGCTGTGCTGAAACTCCACTTTCGTATCGACAGAGAAGCTCCTGCAAGGAAGACTTCTCCCTTTGAGTTGGTGGGACCATTCAACTCCAAAGAAAGCCACCTGGATATCCTCTCGGAGCTGGTTGAATTTCCACAGAGTTGCTGCTGGAAACCGACTAGCCAGGGAGAGGAACACCAGGTTGTGTGCGTTGCTTTTAAGTTGGCTAAGAGCTACAGGAAGATCCTCCGGACTCCCAGGATGCAGGTCTGACCAAGCTTGAGCCCCCTCAACAGAATGCGGGTCCCCAGAAGAAAGGAAAGCCCATCTCGACAGCCAGGAACCACTGTGTTGCTATTTGCGGTAGACGCGAGGAGCTGAAACACCACTTGTTTGAAGTTTGCCGGTTGCAAGCAGTGACCGTCCCATTGCAGTGCAGGAGTCCCCAGAAGTCCCCCCCTCTTGTCCCCATGACTGATGCCCAGGAACAGTGAGATCTGCAGAGCTGCACAGGAACAAAAGTCATCTGCTGAACTTTTTCGTAAATTCAAAGGTACTATAAAGTCTGAGAGAACTTACCTCTTGCTGTAGAGTTGCTTGTATCATCTACTCCTCCCACGTCTAACAGCTTGTGGACCTACATTGAGTCTTTTTTTTCTTCAAATACTTCTACAAACATTTGCAAAGACTTTTTTACTTACCTGCAAAGAAGTGCTTCAGCTTATATAGACTTTTGCCCATTGACTTTGGCTTAGCCTGTTCCATTGAATAACTCTTTTTGGGGGATCCACAAGTATTTGCCTGGTTGAGAATATTTTTGATCTCTTGTATGTTCTAGTAATCGTTTCCTTTAACCCAATTCCTAAGCTCTTCTAAATGCAAAAAGTGATATATCTATGTCCCCAGCACCCTAGCTATCGCAGTCACCCGAGGGTGTAGGTTGTGTCTGTGGGCCATTCCCAAAGGGTACTTACTGATTTAGAAACTTAAGAGTGTGTGTTTTGAAATATATTTGTGTGGTATTCTATATTGCCCCCTTCTGAAGAAGGCTTTCTCTAACTAACTGATAAATAAATTAATAATTGTTTGTAAGAGTTTATGTGAATACTTCTAATTGTGAATCTCTGTGTAACTCCCCTACAGCTCACATTGACCCGTCTTGAGATATGCCTTCAGCCTGGCTGCTCCACACGCAACCAACCTGTGTAGTGCAGACTTATACCAAAGGTTGAGTTTCTTTTGCCAGGAGGTCAGGGTTGTTGTAGTGCACACAAAGGGTACTGCATACAATCGTGCCTAACAGATTGTATGTGTGAATTTCTAAATTCATAACTGCTGCATGGGTTAATGCTCACATAACAGTTCACAATACTCACTCTAACATTAAAATACCATACATGCTTATTCTGACAGCTTACGTTTTTAGATGTGAGTATAACATGGCTGCAACAACATCAGCCACTCAAATGGGGTACACAGGTTCTTTTGCTTCTTGTTTCTGAAGAATTGTAGATGAGGAAGGGCTGGCCGTCAGTGTGGGCATGCCCAACCGACAATACAGAAACACCTTTAGGGAATTATACCTACAGACAGGACAGGATACCGTACAAGAGAGACCCAATAAACAATGTACAGAAAGGCTACCCAGAAAGGATTGTACCTCTTACTAACTTTAACCTTACCACTAATAAGCTGATGAAGCGTTTTAAATAAAACCGGCTTCCAATGCATGGTAAATGTTCCACATTTCCTCAGCGACTACCTCCTCACTATTACGCAGGCCTCAGGGGTTATTTCTGCAAAAAATAGCAGGCCCATGCTTTATCTAACAGAGGTGGCATTAGCATTGCTTATTAGTTCTGGCCTGCAGCTAGTACAAATCATGGTGTGGCAGTGAAGAAAGGGCGTTTGGCCTAGTGGGTGTACAATTTGAGGTAACTTCTTTGATTGCTTTATGTGTTTAAGTGTGGGCACAGTATGGCGTGCCCGTCAGAGCCACATACACAAAACGTTCCAGTGTGCTCTTGTATAGACATTGGACACATCAGACAAAAAAAGGTATATGTGCTGTTATATACGGAAGTGTCATATAGACGCCATTAAGTAACAGGGTGGTGGCGCATGCAGCACACAACATATTGCTGCACTAGTATCACTGTATTGATTTGCCATGCACTCCTGTCTGCATGGTGACACACACTGAACTCTACTTTCCCAAACAAATTACATTGAGGTGACATCAGGTGTGCTCACTAGGCAGTGGCTGGCTTGTTTAGAAAAGTAAAAGACCTTTGATGATGAGCGGATGCGTTTAGTCCATGTCCCAATGCAGGGATTAGAATACTTAAGCAAGAAAATGACAGTTAACCTTTGCAGGGATGTGCCATGTGTAACTAAAAAGTAATATACACAAACAAAGTTTTGGTGTGTCAAATAAAGAGACGTGAAAACAAAGGAAATAGTTCACAACGTTTTCTGTGTGGCACGTTAATTCTCTTTGAATAATGCATAGGTTTGGTCAGCTAACTAATACATGTGGTGGTGAAAAAAAATGCCCCATGTTCAGTTCTTAACACTGAAATGTTAAGCACATTCTGTGCAAAAACATTGGCTTGTTAAATGAGCCATCACTTATAAATTGCCCCACTTGAAAGACTGTCAGCACAAAGAATGAGGGGTGCAGGTTGTGTGACTCCACAGCATCTCACGTGCTGCGTTTGGAATATGAATTCCTTTGTTTGCATATTCCTATGCATCACAGTCATCCACAAGTCGGCAGAGAGCAGCCAGCCGCAGATTACAGAGCAGTGCTCAGGGGCACAGCAGGCTGCTCAATATGTTGTCCTGCAGCTTTCTGTGTGGGCCCCTTACTGTTCCCACACCCTGAGCTATTTAGCTCTGTGCCCCGGGTGGTCGACCGCTCCGCCCAGGCCCAGAAACAGGGTTGGCAATGTGGAACCCTGAACCTTGATGATGCATGGGCCTGTCTTCATTGTTCTGGGCCTTTCCTGGTTGTTATGGGCCCACTGGTGACTCTGTGGCCTAGTTCCAGTGCTGCTCTTTGAGCTGGTTGGCCCTGTCCGCCACATGGGGCAACCCTTATCACAGCGTGTGGCCCATGTTGTTTTTTAAGTCCTTGGGTTGCCCCCTGACTGAGTGGGGGCACACACTCCGCACCGCTAAAACCTGTGGCCATTGTTAATCTTGCTGGTGGGACCTATAGGCTGGGCCCCACTCAAACCTACCACTGTGCCCCGGGCCACATTGCTCTTGAATAGGCGGACTCGTTGACATTGGGGTGGGCTGCCTGCGTCACCAACACACCACGTTCAGGTGTCATCTCCGTTGTTGTTGGGATGCCACCGCTTTCACCAACATGATCTGCGGTGTCAATGATCTTTTCAGGGTGGGGCCAAAAGGATGCGGCACCCACCTGCACTCACTGCTTCTACCTGCAGAAATGTCCATTCTTCAGAGTGGACCTGTTGCAGTGGGGTCTGTCCAAGTCACTGCCATGCCCTGTGGGTGCCATGTTGGAGCCAGGCAGCATCCCCATGGCAACAGGGACACAACCATTGGTTACCACCGCTTACGTGGCCTTCCTCTATTCCTGGGACGCACCCTCTGTATTTTGTCACAAAGATGGAAGGGACAGGCCACTGGAGCTTCTCCCAGGCTGCCTCGCCGTGGCTGAACAGGGCTTATCTTCACCTGGGCTGCCTGTGACTTATCTTTACAGCTCATCACTCTGTGATGCAATTAACTTTGTATCACACTCTTCACCTCCTAGGCCATCTGGCTTGCGCGTCATGGGAGGTCTTTCGGATAGGGACTGCATCACCAGCAATGATGTGGTACCAATGGGGCCAGGGCCGAGCTGCCTGGTCAAAGTGGGATGGGGTGCTGACTGGTAGGGCAATGTCCATGTTAATCCCCTTAAGTACTACTTGCCTCATAGTGTTCTGAATGGGTCCATAAATAGCTGTAGGTGTACACAGGTCATTACATTCTGCATGGAATATCAACTATGTCAGCACTGGCCAAACCAAAAATAGACCTCTCTATATACAACAGAGCCTGGCACCACATGTGTGGGTTTTGTTTGACTTCATGCTTCTGACCGCACTGTTGTGGAACAAGATGAACAAGCACACTAAAATGGTGCACCCTGTGTCAGTTGGAAAAAAGGATACATAATATTTGACAAGAGCACAAGACATATCCTGCCAGGATAGCCAAAATGGCCCCAACATGCTGCCCACTAAACCATTCCTTTTACTCAGGTGTGTCACTTGATGACATGATCCATGTTAACAGTATGGCATCTTTCACCGGATATGCATTTTCACTCTTTCACACATGCCACATACTAACCCTCCCCCCATTATCTCATACCTTCATAGCAGCACCTAGATGGCACAATATTTGTGCTTTGTGTACTAGGCACTGGCTGGGGGTGCTAAAGCCCCACTACCCTCTGGTACTCATCAGAATGTGTCCTCTGGTATGTCAGAGCTCCCCAGCGGTGATGCAGGAACGCAAATGGCACTGCTGTAATGATGTAGTATTGTCCTGGATAAGCTGCTCATCACTTGTTCACCACCTCTCTAGCATTGCGCTGGTAGACCCAAGTGCACTGATCTTCAGAGAAATGTTGGCTGAGTGTTGGCCCTATCAGCAACATGAGCATGGTGTGAGCTGTATGTGGTAAATTGGTCAAATTCCCTGAGCACCTCAGTCCCCAAGAGTTCCTCCTCCTGGAATGTGAAGTTGGGGTTATGTTCCCCTAAAGGTGATGCTTTCGGGAGCAACAACCACAGGAGTAGTTGTGAGAGGGCTGGTGTTGGTGGAGGTGATGATTGCAGTGGTGCTCTGATTTGCCCTCAACACAGCTGCTGTAGTATCCTTCTCATGCATTGAACAGTCTCTGTCCCCACAGGCATCCCAGGATGGAACCTCTAGGAATCCCTCCTTGACTTGACCTCCGTCATCACCTTCTGGTCTATGTAGCCATGGCCATGGGCATCTCTACAGTGGTTGGGGCAATGGTGTGGGAAGTGGTCGGGAGACAATCCATGGTGGGACCTTCTTTCTGGGCAATGATATGAGTGGTTGTCTTCTCCCCCCATCCCCCAGAAACCCCCTCTTTGCTCCTGCTACTCTTCTTAGTGGGATTGTTAGGCGACCTGTTTCTCCACCAGTGGATATCCTGGCTTCCTTTGTGTGTCTTTTGAACCTTCACCTGTTGGTGTTCATTGGCTCCTGAAGGTGGAGGACACTGTGCCTCACAGCTTTCTATAGAGGGCAACTTGAATGTCCCACATTATGATATAAGCAAAAGATCCACCTCAGTCGGACAGTTCTCTTCTGAATGGGGGATTTTCTGCCTCTAGTTGAGGTTTCCCCTCTGAACGGCAGATATTTTTCCCATCATACCTTTACACATGACCAGAGGCAGTGCTTAATGTGTGTTATCAGCCAATTCATTCATCATGATGGACACATGCATGAGACACCACTCATTTGGTCTAGACTTGAAAATATCACACAGTGATTCTAATAGTACTGGATTGACATGGGGTCTCCTTATCTGCTATGACATGCAAGTTCTACAAAAGAAATATCTTATCACTGGGGCCTCAGAACTATTGACAAATGATTTGCTAGGGATATGCAAAGTGACTACAGTCTAATATTCACCAGATAAGTGGGGTTCATCACATTCATTGGTAGTTTGTTTATGGAGGGAATGCTGGGCAAAGTTTCTACATAGCATTTGACAAGTTGTGATAACCATGAGCTTAATGGTCCTTTTGTGCTGCATGTGACCATCCTAGACTGGTGACCTGGATATGCTAATTTCCATTTACTTTAGTTCTAGTATGAAGCACCTGACAATTCATTATACTTTGAAAGTGCCTGACCTAGAGGGATTTGGGGAATTAGAAAGGCATAACACTCATTACCATTGGATACAGAGGATATAGTGTGTGATTATCTTCTGTGTTTCAAAGTCCAAATGCAAATCCATTTTGTCTGCCTTTATCTGTGCCCAATCACCTTTGGACAATTCTGAGAATTTGGAAGAGTAGTCAATTGGTACAGCTGCTAGTGTTGGTCACAGCAACTACAGCCGTCTGGTGGCATTAGAGAGAGGTCAATGGACTAGTTGGATTACACACACTGTATGGAAATGTTAAATGATTGAAGGATAATGAGCCATCTATCCTTTAAAATCATAAAGTTATCAGGGGTGCTTAACATGTTTCCACAATTTACATAACAGGCCAATTGGAAGCTGCCATCATAAGTTGTGCTCCACCTACACTCTGATGCTACCTATGTAAGGTGTGCAGGGTTGGGGTATTTACCCTGTCAGAGGGGAACGGGAGCCCCTTTGACCCAGCGGTAGGCAGAGTATACGCTAGATCCGATCCTGCCCCAGAGTCATGGTGATGATTTCAGGGGTTCTGTAGGAGAGATCCTGACACTTCCCTTTCTACTCTATTTTGATAACACAGGATCTTAGCTAGAAATCCACAGACCTTGTACTGTGCATTTCATTGTAGGTCTGCATTTAACTCTAGGTATAACCCAAAAACAAATTAAACACAATAAAAATCCACCACACACTTTCTGCACTTTTATATTCTTGCATCAGAAAGAACAGATCAACAATACAACAGTTCATATTTGGTGAACATGGAAACATTTGCAGTAAGTGTTTGCATTGGAAACATATGAGAATAATGGAAAGCACACAATATGATAACACACATTTTGCATTGGGCGAGCATAGCAATTCAGATGTGAGTTCCCTCTAACCTGAGACATCCTAACTGGCACTCTGTGGCCATGAAAACAATGCACTTTGAATACAGTTTCAGCTCTTAGTTATCCCTTACCCTTGCCTAACATTGTATTAATATAGTCTGGATACAATAATTCTTAAGTAACAGAACTATAAGAGTCTTCTCACCCTTAGCAGCAACACACCCCATCCCTATCTCTTGTGGAGATCCCCAGGGATCATGTGCCTCACCTACATTATACAATATATTTACTTAGCCCCTTTTTGATGTTCTGGACCATCTTGGTATCACCTACACTAACTATGCAGATGATACCCAGATTCTCCTACCACTCACTGGTGATTACGACAAGGATTTGGCCTTGGTGAATAGGGTATATCTCAGCATCCAGACATGGATGGCTACACACGGTCTATGCCTAAATGATGACAAAACTGAGCTTATCATCCTGGACCTCAAAAAACTTGGCCCTAATTATACTACCTTCAATATCGACAGTAACCCTATTAGAGTAGCCAAAGAGGTAAAAACTCTAGGTTTCTACCTCGATTCCACCCTCTCATTTACCAAACAAGTAAACTCCATGGCTTCCGCCACTGCATATACCTGCAAATTAATCAGAGCAGATTAATCATTCTTATCCAAGAATAGTTGTATTATCCTCGGCAGAGCTCTTATTCTGTCCAAACTGGACTATTTTAACTCTGTCTGCATTGGGGCCAATAAGCACATTATCAATAGAATTCAAACTCTCCAGAACAATGCCCTGAGAGCTGCCCTTGGAATAGCAAGGAGGGAGCACATCTCCTAGATTAGGAGACAAAGCAACTGGTTATCTACCCATGACAAAATCTGGCTGAAAACTGCCTCACTCATTTACAAATGTCTGAACAATGCTGCTCTGTGCTACCTCACAGAGAGATTCACCAGAAAACCTTTAACTAGGCCCACTAGAACATCTAATACTAACTGCCTCACTGTCCCAAGATTTAAACACTCTAAGGTCGAGGTCTGTAGCTTTTCAGTCAAGACAGAGCAGCTCTGGAATGCCCTACCTACCTCCTTTAGAGCGGATCAAACATACATAAACTTCAGACAGAATTTCATCAACGGGCTTAAAGATAATGAGCAGTAATGCCTCTGTCCCACACACCACTATACTGTAAATAGATTGCAGAATGTTCTGTGAATTATGCTCTTGTCTGTATAGTCCCATTATTGATTGTTTGTATCTACCTTCGTTTACACTATGTATTTGTATTTTCCTGATTTGTATTTTATCTGCCAATGTGTAACCCAAGCTGAAAGACTTCCTGTTTACGATGTGCCCTGATACCCTATGTTATGGCGTGCAATATAAATAAACAAACAAACAAACTAACACAATAATGAAATCATTAGATTGGTGATTTGGATCCTTCAGTGTGAATAAAGAAATCCCCCAGCCAATACTTTGGATTCTGGCTGCTTTGTTAATCCTTTGGTACCAGAAATATCAAAAAGGTTCTCCCTCCCATGTCCAGTCTGACACTGTGTCCATTAAAAGACCCTGCAGAAGGAGTCCTAATTGATTGTCAACCTATTTATACTCACACTGAGCTCTCTGCTTTTTGGAATGTTTGTCACTCCTTTGACTCACCAGGGTCCTCCTGCAGAATACAGTTTCAGCTCGTTTCTACCAGGACACTGCCCCCAATGCAAAACACAGCCTTCCAGGAACACGCTCTGCATCACTGCACTCCAGCCCAGCCGAGAAATGTCCACACAGCTATGCAGGACGCCCTCTCTATCCTGCCAGCAAGAAGCAGCACCTCACTCCGCAGGAATATTGCTCTCCCAACTGTACCTTGTTTGATACTGCTGACACCACTATCAATCTAGCAAAGTGTTACAGCTTCTTCTATGGGCCAAGTTCCCTTTTATCCTTTTCAGGACTGCATGATTCAAAATCCAACATACATTCAACCAAACAAAGTGAGCAGGAAGACACCAACACAGACGCTCATTTTCACATTAAATTACTGCTTGCTGGCATGGATGGTAACCTATCACAACAGATGTAAGGCGGTACACACTGTAAATGTCAACCTGCTCAAACCACATGTTTCAAGACGAGAGTCATATGAGGTGTTGCCAAATGTACAGCTGCAAGATCTGAGAATCGCTGAGGGTTGACAAGTTGTCTAGTCTCACGAGAAAGTAGTATTTTGTACATTTTGTTGCCACAGGTTAATGACTACACTGTTCACACTCTCGTCAGGATTGGGTCGCCTCGAGGGGGATACACATCATGAAATTGTCCTGGCCAATGCGAAGAGGACATTGTAGCAACAGTAATATCAATAATGTTGTCCAATCAAAACGGAGTATTTTTTGATAACTACATAATTAGGTCATTCATAGGGGGCATCATGCAAATGACCATGGGAAGGTCTGAAATGGGTGGGTATCAGTCAATACGGTGGTGTCAGCTTATATCTTCAGTCTGTTTCCCTTCTTTATGTATTTGAGCCTGACTCCTGTCCTTCCCACTGGAGAAGACCTGGGACTTAACTCGAGGTAGGACTCCCTTTCATTGTAACGCTAGTAATCCAACAATTGGTCCAAGAGGAAAGCAAGCTATTCCTTTCTCCTTTCTATTGTTATCAATTCTACTTCCCCTCTTTCGGTCAGTCAGCCAGTCAGTGTGTGAGCGAATGAGTGTGTTTGTCTCCGAATGTAAGGTTTTGGAATTGTATAGATCAGAAAACACTCCCTGTAGAGGTGTGTGTAATGTATCTGATGAAATTGGTCAATGTATGTAATTGGGCAGTGTACCACAAATGAAATCCTCGCCTATGTGCTCATTGGGCATATTAATGAAGAGGGCATTCTAATGGGAGTGACCTATGCACCCAGTTTTCCTCTCACTTGATGTGCTGTCATCTTGGAGATTTCAACATTAAACAATTGTATTAATATTCCTTACATGTAATCATGTTACTAATCAGTTCATCAATCTGCTCTCACTCAGGCAAATCAAATGATGCTTACCTGATCTCAGCACAATGTGCGATGCATGTGTTCCAAATTGTGGTATTTTGCTCTCTGATACTTTTAACCAAAAAGTCCAGTCCAAACTCAGAATAAGAAGCTCACCGGCGCAAACACAAGGATATGTGAACCACTGACACAAACTGTTTCTATGTGGAAATAGCCACATTACCCTAATTTATATAATTACGATAATGTAAAAAAATAAACATTTCGCTGATAGAGCTTTTCACCCTGTACATCGTTTTAAAAAAGCAACTCTCTATGACATTTCCTTTAACTGTCATAAACAGAATATGTCATTTAACAGTGCATTTGTTTTCTCTCCATATAAAGAGATGAATAACAATCTGGTATGGCATTCCCAGTTCCTGGCTGGTACATCCAAATGGTGTCACTTCTTTTTGGAGCTCAGAGACAGGTGATTTATGTCCCAGAGAGGCATGGTTGCTATGGCCGAAGTCCTTTGAAATCCAGTTCCTCTGCTTTTTGTTAATTCAGCTCCCATGTCCCCTTAAACATTACAGCTACTTTTTGTCCATGTGACAGAGATCAAGTCTGCACAGGTGTGAGTTGAATCTTCCTATAAAGACCTGGATGATGGTGATATTTGATTATGTGGAGATTGGGACCATTGCAGCAAGCATATTTATTGTACATTTAAGAATATGTGGTCTAAGCTCAAAGGCAAATGGAAAGATGTAAGTGGGGAGCATGTGTTGAGCTTGTGAGGCCTGGCTGAGAACCAACTCCAGGCAAATTCATACACTTTTATCATAGAGCATAAAAGCCAGTGTTGACACCTTTCCCCTAGGGTGTCCTGTAGCTTGTGGGTGCAAATATTCACTATTGCAGTCTTTAAAAGTCATTTTGTATTCCTTGCATTTCTTTTACATTTCCACAAAACAGTGCAACATTATCACTTTTTTTAGGGCTATATTCTCATATCAGAGCACACTCCAGTCACCACTTTATTTGCTTCGAGAGATGTGAGATCTCTTAGTAGAAGATGTAGGCCAAATGTAATCTTCGAAAGGACAGGATTTCCTAACATCAATTTAAATCTGTTCTGAGGAGGTTTTTTTTAAAGAAATGAGGTAGATTTATTTCAAAAGCACATGGTGTGGGACTTGTATGAGGTCATTCCTCACTGTTACCTGATCTCACAAATTGCCTACAGGTCAATCCTAATCTGGTGTTAAGATTTGGTGGTTCTGAAGGACAGTAACAAATTAGAGATTACATTCTTAGAGCATCAGTCAGAGGTGTATTGCCATGCTTTGCTTGCAGCAAGAGTTAATTTTAATAAAAGGTGCACATATAGAATAGGGGATAGGGGAGCAATATGTTGACGGCAACAATAAAGTCAGGATTATGCCGGATAACCATTAAAAGCATAGAAGGGAGGTTGCTTTGGCATAAGCGGTACATAAATGGCAAATCATTATCTTTATCACCATCATTTTCATTACATGACTGGTACAGTTGGATCACATATGTCCAAACTATTTGTATCAATTATGGGATATTCACAGATCCACAGGAATGGACGAACCTCTCCAGGACACCTTTTCTTGTGTTCAAACCTTTACCGCACATTAATACAAATGCCATTGTGATAATCACGCTTTTAGCTGCATTCCATGTGGGGACCCATTCGGCAGCCTAGGCCAACACATGCTGACAGGTGTACCACTCACAGCATACAGCTGAAAGAAGCACAGTTGAAACAAGCACCACACAAAGTTTAACAGGGTGGAACACTGATTTGTAATTGGCTATGCAATTTGAAAGCCATCCATATGTCTAAAAGCTCAAGCCACACAACTCAGTATGTAATAGAAGATGGAGAACATTATGGTGCATGACAGAAGAGGTAGTGGGAAGCGTTGATGAATGCAGGAGGGGCATGCAGTATTGCCAGGTGCTTGGATTGGTCTATACAGTTGGTGGAAATCTCACTTGAGTTAATGTACAATCTGGTGGAGTATAGGTCAACATCTTTAATGAACCATGTATGGCACATACAATATCTTCTGGGGTGGAAATGTAGGGGAAGTGATGCAGCACACCTATCAGTCTGTAAATGGGCCAAAGATCATGCCTCCATGGAGCTGCCAACAAACAGACATGTATCGAAGGACTATTTGCATAGCAACAGCATGTACGTATACTGAAGTGTCCTTAGAATCCATAGGTGAGGGTGAGCAGTAGAGTATGCATGGATGGCCTCAAGGCCATACTTGAAGGGCAGGCAGAACTATATGTGGATTTATATGCCATAGGGGTGAGATTAAAATTCTGCTTGCGTAGCCCTCATTCCTTAAAATGTCTAGTCACTGCCTCTTGGAGCATCATATACTGATAGTTGCAATGTCATTGTATGTTTACACAACTTTGGTAGTGGTAAAAGCCATGTGCAGTGCCACATCCTGGGCATAAACAAAACATGTACCATAACAAGGACACCCTTAAAAGAGCTATCACAATTCCACCAAGAATTGAGCCTTTATAGATGAGGGTGTAAAGTATAAGACCAACGGTGACCAAAGTCAACACAAAATCAGTCCAGTGTGTATCCATTCCTCTATACAAGGCACTATGATATCACAAAGTCAGCACAGGGAGAGAGCACTTCAAAATCCATGGGCGGAATGAACAGTATACCTGGACACCAGCAGTGCTGTGTGATGACCATGTCCAGTGACATCCCAGCCATCACAATGTTGAGGGACAGCTGACAGAACTGTTAGGGTCTCACATCCCAGGGACAGGACATGTACATAGATCCCACATGGGATGAGTTGCAGCCACACTGCTGAATCACTCTGTCAGGCAGTTAACTCTGTCCTGTATGGTTGTCCAACAAGAAACCCTGATACAGATTCTAAGAAGGAAGCAAACTCTGGTTAAGTGCCCAGATTCCACAATGCCCAAGTGTTCCTTCCAGCCTGTCTGATATGCCGCCTCACCTTCTGCCCTCTATTACATCTCTCCCGGCTGCCTCTGCTGCCTCTGCATTCACCCCAGCTGCTCCTGCCTCAATCTCTGCATCAAAAGGGGATCCCCAGGAGACTATTGGTGCCACCTAAAAGGAGTTCCACATCCTGCAGTACTGGAAAATAGTGCACAAGATAGCTCAGGAAAACAGATGGGATTCTATTAAAACTGTACTTTAATCTTGCAGTTATAATAGCTCCCAGGCTATGCACATTGTTTTTCACTTTCACAGATGGGGGTATGGTGTTTCGATCATTTGCAGAGGACCTAATTACTGTTATCTCCAAAGAGGGATGCCATTGTACACTGAACAAGAACTATTGGACACGCTCTCATAAATACAGAGTGAATGGTGCATTTTAAGAAATGTGCTTGTAAACTGGACGCGCTCCTCCAATCATGAATAGGTAATGGTCAGATCAGCTTTGTAAGAGGAAGACTCTCCACCTCAAATACCAAGCTATTCTGTACTATTCTGCAAAATATCTGGATTAGCAAGGTCCACCAGCCTCCATGGGCAGCTATAGCCCTGAAGATACAGACAGACTCTGATAGAGTTGCCTTCCTGAAAGTTGTGACTCAATGGCATGATCTGTCGTAAGTATGAATGTACTTGGTCAATGTGCTACATAGCTATCTACATCCTTGCATACATGCAAACAACGCTTTCTTGAGCTACTTTGATTTAAAAGGGGGCACTCATCATTGCATCCTGTTTTCTCCCCTGATTTCTGTGCTAATGTGGCACGATTTCGGAGTCTATTTGCAATGATTCAGAGATAATAGAAATAGGTACCATAAGGTAATAAGGTTACGATGTCCTCATATGCAGATAACACAGATGATAATCAAACATTTTGTGGTATTGATTGACATCAGAATGAACAGAAGTGTTGCATCTTAATGTCTGGTATAAAAGGGATATTTTAGAGGAGGGAGGTTGGTCTTTAATCACAGCCCTTCTAAGCATTAGTACCATTGACATATTTATTGAAAAGCTTGCCAGGGACTGTTAATATACATTGTGACAATAGTGTTCAAAAGGTAGGGGCTTAGAGGAAGAATATTCGCCCATTCCTTGATTTGTGGGGTTGATTGGAATCTACTAAACTGATTAATGCAAACATTGTCTTTTAACCTGTGGCAATCCTTCTGGTTAAATGGCCCTCCTACTTCTTTGTCGAAATAGAAACATTTGCATTCAAACGTCTTTCAAGGAACAACAAACCTGTAGAGGAAGAGCCAAATAGATGTTGGGCTAATTGGGTGGGGAGGCATGACCAGGCCGACCCTCCCAGCACCTGGGGTAACCAGTGTGCTTCTAGCAGCTGGAATATTCCAGAAGTGTACAAGCGTGCCAACCAATTATAGAAGCCCACGTATTAAAGAGCCCTATAGTTTGTGTAACCAATATAGTGTTGAGTATTAGTATGACACGGAAGAGGACTTGCACTTGCGATCAGCTTATAATAATAATAATTTATCATTTATATAGCATTACTTACCCACGGTGTGTGGTGCTCATTTATCGACCTCCGAAGGATGAAATGCTGAATTTGGCCCTGCCGAGATACGAACCTGCGTCAGCAGGCTCTGCACAGATGTGAAAGCAAGTGCTCTACTCGCTGTACTATCAGACCGGCTGACAGTAGAGACCCAATCACAAACTCTGTCAGTATGGAACATATACGTAGATGTTCCCTTTAAGCCTATCACATCCCCAAATAGGTTTCCATATTTTTGCCATGTAGTGTGACATCAATGATGATGAATTTTTGCTATAACTGTGTGTTTTATTCATGTAAAACATTGAGAGAAATCGGCAAAACGTCCGTTGATGTCTGTTGTATTTCCCCATTTTAGATAATTGTTAATAAAACAGTACTATGTTCTGCCGACTTCCTGAATCGGTTTGATTATTGATGTATGACTAAGTTCTGCATCCGCATCCATCTCTAAGTATTGCTACCTCATCTTAAAGGGCCCCAAGTCCTGGGGATCAAACCTGTCATGATTACTGAGTCTAAGACTCTCTCCCGGACTCCTGTTGCCCCTATTAGGACTCTTCCCATGCGTGCCATCCGTAATTCCTTCTGTTCAAGGGAAGTCTGGACTGCTCTAGTTCACTTCTGGCACACACATCATTCACATACATAGAACTTGTCACTTTTCCAAGATGGCCACAGTATGCAGACTTAACCAGACTTTCAACATGGCCACTGGGTGTCCTCACAGCCAATATCCACATGATGTGCTCCAGTTTCCAAGGAAGTGATCATGGGCTATAAAAGCCCTAACCTGGGGTGCACGACCTTTGGTTCATGTTATATCTGCTCCTGAGCAGAAGAACATTTAGCATGCACCTGCATACAGACCAGACCTGGTTTTCAGCCATATTCCGCACCTGCAAAGAAAAGAGAAGAGAAAGGAAGGTTACATCCTGACAGCACATCTCCTACTTACCAGCATCTGCAAGCATTCCCACTGGTTGGTCCCAGCCACAATCCCAGCTGGTTGTCTCTATAACTTGCACCACCACCACCTGCAAGACAAAATACAAGGTATTGTTGAAGACAATCATATTGCAGCAGCAAAGCAACACAAAAGCACAAGCCACAATCTGTGCTCACAGCAGTTGGAGGTTCTAGCAATATTTATGCTGCTAAGGAAACTACATAACTACGCTAGTAAGATAGCTCAGAGGGTTGAGCGCTCACTGCTGAGATATGAGCGTGATCTGCAGATCGCAGGTTCGAATCCCAGCAAGGCCAACTCAGCCTTTCATCCTTCTGAGGTCAATAAATGAGTACCAATTTCAGTTTGGTGATATTGTATGTAAATATAAGCTCTGTAAAGCACTTTGGATAAAGGTGCTATATAAATAACACATCATTATCATTACATAACAGCTAGTAGAGAAAGCACAGCACAAGCAGAGGACAGATACTTAAAGGAAGCAGCAACATGAAGTGTACAACAGAAAACAAGGTACAAAGACATCAGGAAAGAAAAGAAAGTCCATAAAGACAATAGGCCCAGCCTAACATTGGACATTAAAGGGGCTTCTCTCCTCAAGCAAATTAGCTGCCACAGCAGGTCTGGGTGAGCAACAACCAGTGAAATAACTGGCAACTGGTGCAAAGCAGAAGAGTCTAACACCCTGGAAGCATAACCTGATGGCGAGTTCAGCCTTTCTCTGTGGACTATAAGGGCTAGGGTAGAGTTAACAGCACAGGAGTAATGTGTCTTTAGTTCTAGGGAGGAAGCCTGCAGCCACCGCCGACATCATCCACCCAAGGGTCCCAAGGGTCCCAGTCTATCACTGATATTACACAAGTTGGGGTTCAAGCTACAATACTTCCAGCTACTCCTACGCCAAACACAGCAGAGTGACACCTTAATATGCTGCATGTGCTTGCGGTGGAAGAGCTGTGGAACACGCAACGAGAGACCCGGACGCTTCTGCAGGGTATAAGGTAAGCTTTACAGAGCCAAACATTCTGCGAGTGATACTGCATCTCTTAAGCAAATGGGGGGTGCTGGCTTCCTTAGATTTGTCATTCTTGTCAGGTATTTTTCCTAAAATAGGGGCTAAAGTAAGATCTACATATGGATGAGAAAAAACACCAACTTGATTGTAATTTGAGGCCACTAGTATTTCAAGTTGGAGTCAGGCAACCCGGCTTGAGTCTGACATTGGTCCTGTCATGAAAAACAAACTATCTCAGGATAGAGAGATATGTGACGCTTCCAGGAAAGAGATTCAGTCATTGTTCCAGTTTGGTAGATACTGGTTGATTCTTGTACTCGGGAGGATAGCTTATGGGCAATGTGCTCACCTTGGAAGCAAGACGATGCGGAGCAACACAGGTTCGATCCCTGGGTCCATGCTTAGAAACCTCTGGGTATTAAGCACATTATAAATAACCAATTATACATATGTAACGGTTACTTTTGGGCAATTAACGAATTATATGATTGAAACCTTTGGCTGAACATTAGATTTACATTACAGAGCAAATGGTGAAGTAGAACAAAATATTGCCTGTCCAGTATGTTCAATTTGAATATGATCTGCCACTAAAAGAGCTCTTCATGTATAAACAAATTGGATCATCAATGAGTTCCTGGCTCAGAAAGGTACTGAAGGAACACGTGGATTCATGGACTTGATGTTCAAAAGAAAAGGTCCAATGGCAGGGTGCAGGATTGTGACAGATTCTTCTTTGTATGTGTTGATGTTTAAAATGAGCTGGGGATTGAAAAATTTAAAGTACAGAACCTGTGAAAAAGGGACGGGTGCTCACCTCTGACAGGGAATGTGTGGGGCAGATATGATACAAGATTAAAAAAACATCTGTCTCGACAAGTCTTATGCAGATAATAAAGTAGTCCAGTAAACAAATTCAGTAAGAAGTTAGCATTTTGCAAGCATAGCATTGAATGTAATGTTTACCCCAAATGTATTCACTGGAAGGCACCTAATCAGAAAATAAGCAATATTTCTTATTGGTGTGGTGCACATTCAAGACCCACTACAGTCCACAGCAGGATTGGGCCTAGTCATGCACCTAACCAGCAGGGATTATGGTAATTTCCTGACTAGGTGCCCAACAATGGTTAGGTTTCGTAGTAAAGTGTTGAGAAGATTTGCAATTTTGTAATAGAATTGTAAGTGTTTTCTCAAAAGACAATGATATAAAGACCCAAATGTGGACAAAATCTGAGAAATCCCAAATGGATTACTTTAGGAACCCAGGATCGGCAACAAAGCGTGGGTTGGCCACACTCCGGCTGGCTCGGACCACCATGCATGTGCAATACTCACAATAATCGTGCACCTGCAGGGGCACGCCACACACTGAACTAGGAGAAATATATAAAATATATAAATATGTGTTTTAGTCAAATCATAAATCTTTCACTTAGCATAGAAACAAAGGGCCTCTGCCCAGCTCTGGGGACCCACATATACAAGCCATATTTATGTGTGGCCAGCATTATTACGCAAAATAATGATACAATATGAAAACATGTTCATGCTGGATCTACAAGTATACCATGTACGAAGATTCTATTGTTGGCTTTGCCCTGAATGCAAGTACAAATCTCCTACCACAGGAAGAAAGCATTTTATTGCTGGCTGAACAAATGTCTTCTCCTCTCCTGCACCGACATGTAAGGATACCCTTCAAGTGGACTTTGCCCTCAATTCCAGTAAAACATGCAATGCTACTGTAAGGAAACGTGTTCTTGTTTGTCTGCATAAATGCCTCCACCCAACCTGTAAGAACACACATCATAGTGGTGGTGCTCCATATGTAAGTAAAATACGATATGCCACAGAACATGTACAGTATGCCTGTCCCTTGCGCTATAACCCCCCAAACAAACCTCCATGTAATAACATTTATCAAGTTGACTTGTGATGATGATTACTTGATTATAGAAGCCCGATAAAAAAAATAAAAAAAAAAACATGAAACAATAAGAAATGTCTATTTTGGGTGCACCGAAAAGGCTAGTCTAGCCACTAATAACACATATCATGCCTGCTGTACCATGATTACCCATTGCGATTCAGCACACACCCCCTCCCCACACATCCTCTCTCCTGGGCCACCCACCACCGAAACCCCAAAATCGGTCCTCTGACCAGCATTACTTCCCTGTCCTTTTTGCTTGTCCCAGTAGGTACATATGAGGCACCTTGCCTCATACACACGTATTGGGACGATGACAAGTAGGGCTAGGAGTAATGTAGATTACTGGTACGTAATTCCGTCATTAAACACAATCACACACAATAATTCACTCACCATTCACTTGCACATTTACACGTGCACACATACACCATACACTCACACACACGCCCACGGAGGCACAAATTCAGCATGCACTCACTGATTCACTGACATTACATTATATGCATACGCAGACACACACACACCATTGCATGTGTACATGCACACAAAATACATGTTCGTATCTTTTCTGAATCTGTTGCTTCGAAGAACCCTTCTGCAGGTAGACCTTTAGCTCACTGCTCCACGCAGCAAGCATGCTGGTTCTTGTCATGTGCAGAGCAGAGGCAGAAGACGCCTCCATGTCCTGTGGGGGTGGGGCAAGGGGGCACTTAGACTTCAAAAATAAATAATTTTGTAGCATAATGGAATTAACTTCTTTCTGAAGTCAGAGTGACTTCATAAATACATGATTTCTTTTAGAAGTCTGCAGACCCCTCCGGAACATGGGGCAGACGTGCCCCCGGCATAGCGGGGGCTCTGGAAACCTGTGATACGCCAATGCTATTAACTGGCATTAAATGGAATGTGTGCAGTGGTAGACATCTAGACAATGCTCTGTCCACTGGTAAACATGTCTATGGAAATGTGGACTCTCTGGTACTCTGATTGATCTACTCTCTGCCCCACTTCAGCGCTTTGGTTTAAGGCGCTTACATAAAATACAATGAAAATACACATACATTAAACACTTCCATCACAGTTACTTGATACAAAAGGGTACCACCTTAGCTTGTGCCTAAGCCTGTATGCACTATACACCAGTGGAGAAGCAGGGCTGTGTCTTGCCATCCCATATGATGGCATAGTTGGCTGATGGTGGTTTGGTGATTGGCTGCTGCGACTGGGTAGGCTACACTTAGTTTTGTCAATTCCTTGCAATCTTGTACATGGTGCATTATCATATGACACAGCAGGAAAATGGTAGCTCATTTGGTACCTACCTCACCTACCTCATCACAGTACTTGTGGATGTTGTTCTTTTTGATGTACGACAAAGCAGGACGTGAAGATGGTGGTGCTTTTGGTAGTATGGCTGCCATGGGCTGCTGTATCACACTTTCAGAGTTGCAGCGTTGTGCTTGGCGGGCAACGTACACAAGGGTTGCAAAGGGTTCGCTATAGTTCCTATCACTCCATTTGTGTTAATGTTTGCCACCTGTTTCTCAGTATCAATGGTTTTCAGACTCCTGTATTATACAGCCTGGACATCTTAGCATTCATCATTATCAGCAATATTCCCAGACTCATAGGACTGGTGGAGGCACCAATCTTCCCATATCCTGCTAGCTAGCACTGTGTTTTGTTTTTCTAGGCCCATCGGTTTAGACAATACGCACTTCTTCAATGTTTGTCCCAGAGACAGGGAGTGTACTTTCTGAACATGAAATACGTTACCATGCCTGTTAGGGTAATATCCGGCAGGAATTGCTGCTGAATACAAGATTCATGCTTTCAATTTAGCACACTATTCTGGCATGTCCAGTGAAAAAATGAACTGCTGTCCCTGATGTCATACACAATGTTGTCATATGCTTAGCCCTCCCTGGGCCTGCTTAGGTGCCACATATATGTTTAGACTCAAGATGGTCACTTCTTGTCTCTAGTCACAAAAAGGTGGCATGTTTGTCTCTAGATAACCTTTGACTTGTCTCCTCCCTAGTGTGAAGGGTCAGAAATGTGAGACTGAACAAGTAGAGTTTTCTCCCAAATAGCCATTTTATTAAACAATGTTTATTGCACTCTGTTGCCTCCGGGTTAGGCGCACATTATAAATGAATAAACAATGTGGGTGAGAAAAATGCCTCGATTTCCCTAAACAAACAAGTAATTCCCTACCTGTCAAACTAAGACTAAAGGAAAACACTCTAATATCAAAAGGAATCTGTCCCTCACACTTGTACATACAACAAAATCATACAGGTATCATATGGCCGTTCAAACTCAACAAAAAAACAGTTTTGATATGATGAGTCATGTATAACGCGCCTGTACACAAGTGTTTCTAGGTGCGACAAGACAAGGGAGGGAAGCAGAGGGAGGACAAAATCAAGCAATCTTACTAGGCCTTGTGCCATTCAGATCCTGCAAGTGCGGTTATGCAAAGTGCAGGGGGGAGGGAGAAGGGGAAGTGCCAGGGAGAGGGACGGAGAAGTGCAATCAGGGAAGCATGCTCTGAGTAAGTACAGTTTCAACTCCTAAGTGCGTGGTTGGCCCAGAGACAGTGCAGGAGTCACTGGTTGTGAGGGAGCCTGGTACCCAGTGATACTCTGAGGGTAGCCAGGCCACCAGAAAGCAACAGCAGATGGTAGGCCAGCAGGGGAGAGGGAGAGAGAAAGCAGAGTCAAAAAGGAAGGTCTTTATATTCAAACATACACTCTGTAATATGTCAGGTGAGTTTAGTCACCACATTTTCAGAAGACAGCAATCTGTTATTTAAGATAGCGAACAAACACTGGAATCTTTTGAGGATGGATAATGTCTCAATTGAGTATATAGACAATAAACCAACATGTATATATACTTGGGCTAACACTATTAAAAATAAATTATGTCCCTTCTTCCGTAAACCAGTAGATCCCCACATTTTGGGGATTTGTACATAGAGGAATCCACGTACACAAGGCTTTTACAAATGTGGGGAATGCAGTATATGCATGTATGCACATTCAAATACCAAGAAATACACACATCACGATGGTATGGTAATTCACATTTCGGATCTTATTAATTGTAGAACCAAATATGCAATGTATTTGATTATCTGCGTGTGTGGCAAAATCTATGTGGGCAGTACAATCCTGGAGTGATGGATTTGTATACGTGAACATTTGACAAGTTTGAAATCACAAGACACTAGAATGCCTTTGTCAAACCATTGGCAGGAATATCATCAAATCAGTAACAAAGATGACATCCATTTTATTGGTTTAAGTTAAGTACAAATTGGTATCCCTGGGGGAGGTCAGAAACTGATGTTGGGACGGGCAGAGTCTTAGATCTGTAAATTGCGATGTGTTAAAAATGGTTTAAATTATGAACATGAGATTAATGTTTCCTTATGAAGTAGGAACATGCATCTGAATTGTCAGTCTTGTTAAAGCACTCAGTCCTGATATAGTTCGAATTGCAAGATTTAGAACTATCTGTGAGAACATGAGATGAATGTTATTGCATGATAAAGGAATATGTATTTGTATTCTGGAAAGTAGTTACTAGTGTATTCAGTCAAGGCATAGACCAAATTGTAATATTTAGAACTACCTGAGGGAACTATGTAATACAATGTTTTTTGTACAAAATCAGGTAAAAGGTCAGTTGTTCAACCATACAGTGAGATGAACATTAGTGAATTTTTCAATTATTGATTTGAATACTGGAATATCTCAAATTAAAACCATAAAAGTGACGACAATATACAGGGAATTATTGTAGAGAATGGTCTCCTGAAACTGGGAATTCATCCAATGAGATTATAAAATAATGTAAATAAATAATATGTTAACTATAAATCATGTGAACCAACAGAATGTGTACAAATATTATGCATTCTGAAAACCGGAATGACAAAAGTGAAGAAAGACTTAGAGACACATGTCATGTCAGGATACTATGAATTCTAATGGACTCTTAATTAATTGATATATATAATAAGACAAATAGATTTCATGAGGTACAAATAACACTGAGGGATAATTTGTATGTGCTGCCATTAGCAACCACAGGAGATTGCCAGGTGAAACACTGCAACCCGAACAGGACTACATGCCATATCGGGAGGACTAAAAAAGTATTAAGGTAAGACATGCACTAATAATTGTTTATCTAGAACACAAAACATTAGATGATTCACAAGTAATTTCACAAGTTTAAAGTGCTTTATTTATATGTGTTATTTACTCATACATAGACGCTGATAAAGAACAACGGGACAATTAATGCAAACAACTAGACATATCAAGATGTATGTTTATGACATCTTATCATTCGAATATCAGTGAGAACAATTCAAATGCTTTGCAATATAATGAATTCAATATAATTATTTATTTAGTTTGCCACACTTATATTACACACAATTAAGAATCTATATCCTTTATTAGGAAGACAGATGAAAAATATTGTCATGGTGAATTGAAATTGGACACTCTAATTTGATATTATACACCATGATATTGGTGTCACTAACACGGTGTGGGTTGCATAACAAATAATTTTATCAAATACCTATTTTATAAATATTACAAATGGAACAATCCTGTAATTATTACTCGTTGCCGTCAATGGCAATTACATCACACATGTGGGGTGAGCTACTTTTTTCTTTACTCCAAAATTTGGTGAAGTCTTGGAATCTTTCATTCATTTGGAGGAATATGGAATATTTATGTTGATGGATTATGTCCAACATATTAATTGAAACTCTAATAACAAACTGAATAGCAACATAGGAAAGATATACAATTAACAGTGCTGTATATCCCCTTTTTCTCTTTACTATTTTTCATTATTATTTTTATTTATCTATATTGAAATTCTCCTAAACTCTTCTCAACATCTGTGAATTGCCGAAATTGTGATACGAAATGGTAATATTGATTAACTTATATTTGTTGCTCTTTATTATTATTTCAAGACTGATTATGATATAATGATTTATTTATTTTTTATTCATCATGTGAATTGACGGTATACATTAAAGCCTTATAAATGACCAGAAGATTGAAACATGTGTTGGCAACAGTGAAACAGTCAAGCAATTAATAAATTGCAATTACAAACATTTTGGACAAAGAAATTATTAATACAACTTTCTGTTCGAATTATTGGACAAGCGTGCAACAGTGAAAGTGTTTTTTGAATGATTTGTTAACTAATATGGATTTAGAGGGTTAATCTCTACTCTTACAGCAGTGCAGCTGTCCAACCACAGACCACTACATTCAATAGCCTAGCGCCTAAGTTCCTCTACTGTGCTTACCTACTCCATCTTACCTTATTCGGAGTAATGAGACCACAATGTTCAAAAGGATATGTTCTTGAGCTGCAAAAAAAATGAATGTGACCTAGCCAGTCTCTAGTGCCCAACATTCACCAGTGAGGCAGTTAGCAGTCAATAAGACCGTTAAACTGTCTTGGTGGCTAAACAACTGTGAACCAGGCATCTAAGTGCTGTTCAGGGGTTCAAAGCTGTATGGAATGTGGCAGTCACAGTGATCCAGTGGCAAGCAGAGGTAGAAAAGAGATCGACCTGAAGAAGGCCATGGTGTGAAATGTTATTCAAGCAATGCAGATCGTGGGCATAACCAGGTTCAGTTCAGCAGTTGAGGTTCAACAAAGGAAGGGGTTGATGATGGAATGTGCAATCAAGTTGGTTTGTTGCAGGGGCCCGAAAGACACAGTTCAGGAATAACACCAGGGTTGGTTTGATCGGCTACTAGTTTGACAATGACAACACTGTAGGTCTGAACAGTGGCTTGAGCAGTACAGATGCATCAGTACTACTTTGTTCTATCCAAAACAATGATGTAGTTTAGTTTAGTTTAGTTTAGTTTACTTTAGTTTATTTTCTTATACAGCACACCTAACCCAAGAGTATCTGGGCACTTTCACTTATAAGTACAACGATCATTAGATACATGTAGTAATGACCTTGTGTTACAGTGCCAGAGGTAAAACATAGAGATACAGTGAGAGAAAGGAAGCTAGCTTGTGTTTACAAGACACTATAAAATGGCATGTCTAATCAGGCAAGAGAGTAACATTGACATTGAAATTAATGCAGTAGCAGTAAATCAAGGTGGCAGACGCCAAGTGTTAGAAATCTATGCAAGCACAGGAATCCAATGGGGTGGTGTACACAAGGTATTACATAAATAGGCAAGAACATGCAAGTGGTGTGGCAAGCGTCTACTGTTACATATCTAGACGCAGACAAGCAGAGGAAGGACAAGGTGAGCAGGTGTATTTAATATTCTTTAGTTAAACTGTGAAAAGAGCCATGTTTTTAGGTTATTTCTGAATGACCAGAATGATGTCTCGGCTCTTAATGCTAGGTGTAGAGTGTTCCAAGTCTTGGCTGCTAGCACTGGGAAGCTAGATCCACCAGCTTTTTGTAGTTTGTATATGGGACATTCAGGCAATGAGAGTAATTGTATCTAGTACGTCTGAGGGATTGTTTCCTAGAGAATTTATCGACCAAGTATCTAGGGGCTGAATTTGAAATACATTTGTGAGTGACCATTAAGGTTTTAAATGTGATCCTTTCTTGTATAGGCAGCCAATTTGAGTTGCTTCTAATTTGCGAGATGTAGTTGGAACATGGGTGGTTTACATTAGGCCATGATTGGCCATCCATGCCTGGATTCTGAGGTATGTTTCATTCAGATGTTTAGAGTCTTTTTCCTAGGAGCCTGAGAGAGTATCTTCGTATCATCCGCACAGTTTGTTTAGGAGCCGCCTAAGTCAGCTAGGTGATCAAACAACACATTCATGAAGATGTTGTACAGGGTGGGGCATGCACAAGACCCATGTGGCACACCACATGTAATTGGGGCAGGAGCTATGGAAGATGAGGGTCAAAAACCCTCATAGTTCTGTTTGTGGGGAAGGACTGGATCTAGACGGCAGCTTTAGGGGAGAATAAGGCTGCAGCAGTCAAGTGTTTAGTTAAAATATTGTGATCAACTCAATAAAACGCAGCTGATAAGTCAAGCAGAAAGAGTAGCAGGGTTTCTTTTGTCCTTATATTCATCCATCTGGATTTTTAAATCCAATAAGGCTGTCTCTGTACCATGGCTTGTCTGATTCTGGATTGACGGAGACCTAGGAAATTCTTTACTTCGAGATTGTTCTGAAACTGGATGTAAGCCACCTTGTCTAATATTTTCAGAGGAAACAACACAGTAGTTATAGGTCGGAAATTAGTCAGGATGCTGGGGTCGAGATTAAGTGTTTTTAGGAGGGGCATAACACATACATCTTTGAGATTTTTTGGGACAATGCATGATTTGAATGAGGCATTGATAAGGTAAGTGATGAAGGGAGCAAATTAATTTGCCCCCCCCCTTTATGATTATTGCTGGGCATATGTCGCCTTTGCATCTAGGTGGCTTTAGGCTAGCAATGATGGCTTCTACCTCTGTCCTAGTGACTGAGGTAAATTTGAATAGGCTGCAAGGTGGTGAGATGTGAATCAATCTGTTTAGATTTAGATGTGAGGCTGAGTTTTTGTTGCGTCAATTTTGGCTTGTAGTGAAGTGATTTAGTCTAGGAGGGCCTTTTGAATGTTGGTACTCCTTGAGGCATCTTTGGTACATGATTCAGGAGGAGAAATAGGAGACTCCAACTCTCCTCCTGAATCATGAGGATAGTGAAGAGCTCTTTGGTTCTAGATTTGGTATGTAGAATTCTAGAGTTGAAGGTATCACTTTTGGTTTTCAGGATGGCTTCTTTATAGGTAATAGAGGCCATGGAAACATTTTCCTTGCTCAGTAGCAAGGGTTTTTTTTCTCCAAGAGGCTTTGGCACATCTTTTGGATTTACATAGGGCTTTCAAGTCTGCAGAGAACCATTTATTTAGATGTGTGTGTTGCTTAGGCTAGCTGGGTCCTTGTCCAAATTCTCGTGAGGGTCAGTGATAGATTGGAGTGCACGGAGTAGGTTTTCCAGGGTGATAAGACAACTGTTTTGGGTTAGAGCAGGCAGTACTTGTGAACATCTGGGAGTAGGGCAGATGATATCCTGGATAGCAAAGGTAATATCATGGTGGTCAGTCCAGGCACGAGGTGAATTAGTGAGTATCTCCGTATTACAGTTCATGTCTGCTAATCAGTCCAAGGTTCTACCTTTGCTATGCGTAGGTTTGGAAATACAGTGTGTAAAGCCAAGCTTGGTGAGTGAGTTCTATAAGTTCTATAAGGTTGTGGCGTTCATATTTTGGATGTCATGTAGGCCTAGGTTTAAGTCTCCCAATAGCATGATTTAGGAGCATGGCTTAGTACTGTACTTTCAGGTGACATGATGGTGCAGCTGTGAATGGGTTTGAACATATGATACAGTGGTTCGAAGATCAGCAAGTGCCAAAGACTGCTCCAGATAATCCTGATGGTTTGATATTTATTTGAATGCACTTGAATAGTGGCTCACAGAGGTTCAATGGCAAAGGTGCAAGCATCCTAGCTGTCTTGACTCTCAGGAGCTCTGAGTCCCACTCCACGGTCTCAGGACGACAACATGAATTATGTTCGCAGACTCCCAAACATGGGGGAAGCTGGCACAGTCCTTCATGGGTCCTTCATCAGGGTAAGGTGCTGGTAACAGTGTGGCTGGCAGAGATGCAAGTCTTTTTCCAGCAGCAGTTAACCCCAATAGTCCTTGGTGATGGTTAGGGTACAGAGCGTGCCTCTACCCTGGAACACATGCCTTCACCTCACAACTGGAGGTCTTTGGAAATGACTGCTCTACCAACAGTTTCTAGCTATATCTTCTTGAATGTTTGAGTTCCATAGATGGTTCGAAGAAGTGGTGGAATATCCCTTCTTGTAAATGCAAGTCTACAGGTGATTGGACAAAAGCAAGCCTTCTTTAAGGGACCAGTCCCTATCCTTGGAACAAGAGGACTTTGCCTTCTGACATCACACCCAAAGTGCTTTGTTGTACATAAAGTGAAGGAGACAGGAAGGAAAGATAGAGGCAGAAAGAAAAAAGAGAATGAAACCGTCCTCCAGCTGTAAAGAGCTCCCTCTATCTACACTAACCTTACCACTTTTGTTCCTAACAGAGTCAAAGACCTTTAGGTGTGGAGCACTCCAGTGTGCGGCTACTCCTTTTGTGATAGGGTTAGCTTCTGATCCCTTTTCCCAAGACAACTTCCTGTGGATTGGCAGTCTCTTTGGGGAGGCTGTTACCTGCCCTCAAAAACGAACAAAGAGAGGCAACCTCCAATGCTACAATCTTGCTAGCATCAGCATGGACAGCCTGTCTGCGAAGAATACACATGAGCTTTCCACAGTTGAGCTCGGCTCACAGCGCTGACAGATATGTGATATGAAATTGATGTGGCTTGAATAACTATGAGAGATGCTGGAAACCTTGTCCTAAATTAATGCTTGGCTTATATTTACGGATTAGTGTGCCACCAGGACAACATTCTCATAGTTATGCAGTTTTCTGGAACATGCTAATGTATCTTAAATGCAGCCCCTGAGCTGCAGAGACTTGGCCCACACTGCAGCTGTCAAGAGGGCACCTGTGACATCTGAACATGCTTTGTGCTACTGGTAGAACAGGTACTGCAAATCAAGCTACTGATCGAGTAGGGCACAAGTGTACACTATGTTTCTGGAATGGAGCTTTGGGAAAGGAGGACCTGGTTAGCTTGTCATCCTTTCTGAAATTGAATTACCTGCATCGTTGTATTAATTCCTCTCAGTGTTCCTGTGCAATAGGAGCATGTGTTTTGTTTGGCGTGCAGAGGGATTTGTACCAGCATCTTGTCAATGCTAGCACATATTAAGGATGCATGCATTTTGTGACAGGGTCATGGGCATGGCCCTGTCAAGGGAAGGGGTGGAGATGAGTAAACTCCTGTCCCTAGCTTCCCAGTGTGCATGGACCTATGTATGCATATTGGTGCCTTAATCTGACCTGATACTTATCAGGCATTGTCCTGGACAGGACTCCTTCTCCTTTCTTACAGGTGCTTCTCAAGAAAAACTCCAAGAACCACAACGCATCTGGTCCCAAGTGAGAAGACACAATACGCTACAAGAGGAATAGATGGGTCACCCTAATGAGAGCTGAAGAGACTCTCCCATGTAGGAGCTAAATGGGAGACCCAACAACCTTGCCAACAACTTTCCCAAATCCACATCCTGGCTGGAAGTGAACAATTGGGCTGAGTTGGAGCAGAGACTAGCAAAAGACTGAATATAGATAGGGGGGCTTGAAATACTCCCCAGACCCTGTAGGCTGTCATCCAAGGGAACGGGAGACCCAGAGAACAAATCAGGACACCAACCACATGGAAAGATGAAGGCTGAAAATGAGGTGGAGCTAGTTGGCCTTATGAAAATGCACTGGGGAAGGGCCTGACCTCTTGGGGGTAGTTCCGACAGAGATTGGCATTGGGAAGCAGCGGACTCAGCGAATCAATGGAAGCAGGGCGAGGATTCTAGGAAGGAGTGGGAGTGCTATAAAATGTCAGCAGAGTCAGGAAAACGTGAGAAGTGTTTGAGTAAGGTCAGTGGTGCTGGGAAGATACCAAGAGACCAGGGATGAGGGTGCAATAGTTGGAGGAGGACTTGCAGGAGACAAGTATTTGGAAAGAGTGAAGGTAATATGTTGGTCTGAGGGAGCCTTACAAAATTGGCAGTTTCCATGTGAATTAGTTAGAGAGTCATTGAAGGTATTTTGAAGAAAGAGACAAGGGAGGGAGTGTTGAGAGAAGGTGTGCAAGGGAGGGAGGGTGTGAGATAGAAAGAGAGGGGAGTAAGAGGAAGGAGGGTAAGGAGGGCAGATGAAGGGTAGTCTTGGGAGGAATGATATTTTGGATATTTGGAGGAAAGTGGCAAAGACCTGTAGGAAATTGGATGGTGAGGCAGAGTAAGTGGGAGAGAGAGAGATTAAACAGAGAGAGAGAGAGAGAGCGAGAGAGAGAAAGAGAGAGAGCGAAACAACAGGCTAGAGGAGAGGGAACAGAAGTAGGGAATGTAAAGTGTGAACAAGGCTAAGATATGGTTGTTTGGCAGCAAAGGGCACCAGGGCCATGACTACCCTGTTTGGTCACCTATTTAGTCATTCTGGGAGTCAGAGAGATTCGACAATTCCCTTTATGCCCTCCCCTTAACAGGGATTGGTGGGAAAAACTGGTAGTAGGGCTACCCTCACTTTAATGAATTGGCACAGGTATACAATCTTTTGTAGTAGGGAGACGTGGGATCCCTCTTAAATGTTTTTTTGGAAATGTATACAGAGAACCTTCTTATTCTGCAAGCCCCATTGTATTGGTGTTGTATCCATTTTAATAATAGAAATGTAACACTTGTTGTAATTGTCTTGTAAGCACCTTCTCACAATAGTGTCTCACATGTTTCCCTGCAGGATATCTGCAGGATATCTGTTGTGCTCAGTTCTTCACACTGTCCTCAATTCTTTTTCATCTCACTGTGGTTATGATATGCTTTTTAAAAATCTATATACAGGAAGAACAATACTCTTTTGATCACAAAATAACATACGAAGGAATACATTATATTCATTATCAGACAATAATTGCAAATTATGTAATAATTCAATGTGCATTAAAAAAGATGATTTAATCCTACCTTATAAAAAAATATTGAAAAGTTTAAACAAAACAAAATGTTAAGAAATGCAATTATGTTGGCACAATTTAAATGTAAATATTCACTTGGTGAAACCTAAACTTATAGAAAACACCTGCTTCTGATTATACTTTAAAAGGGAGTTATGTATCGTCATTCTTAAATTGATCAGGAATATCATGTGAACCTTGACACTTTAGGGTCCTTGTAGGACCCTTCTTTATGAGGAAACATTCCAGATTTCCTACAGTGTTATGTTTACATCACATATGTTAGCGATTATTTACGGCAACAATTACTTTTCATTTCAAAATAGTGTCATTTACAATCAAGATTATCCACTAACCTGTGTCAGACAATGCATTCAGCTCCCAGATCAAGGATATGTGCGAGTCATTTTCAGTATCACTCCACCAATGTGTTTAAAGACACAATTAGATGGCCATTCATTTCAATAGAATTTACAACCTGTATGTGTCAGGTCAAATAAATTATATTTGTCACCTGAGTCAAAATGTTTCAGAGTCTTCATATATTCTGGTACAAGCACAATTAACACTAGTGCAACACATGTTTCAATGGAAAAAATCCGGTCCTTTGCGCCAGGGCAAATGACTGGGAATAGGACAAGCACTGCTATGGTGCAAACATGCACAGAAACTATCAGGCCGATTTATGGAATTAATGTGCGCCGAAAATTCCGGCGCAGAGGTGCCAAAACGTGTGATTCGCAGTAAAAGTGCAAAAATCGCAGTGCAACTGCGAAAATCGCAGGGAAACCAGCAAACATCAATTCATGGAAGTCCGTGCGCGAGAAAAATATTGGATGTGCGCTGAAAAAGTGCGCGGCGCACGCCGGCGCACAGGTCATCCAACGGCGTGCGCCACGGCCGCTGCGAAATCTCACATAGCGCGGCGCACATTACAAAGGTAGGCACAACACGGGGCGTAACACTCGGAATGGGGAACAACGCGTTAAAATATGGGCGTCATGGAGGAAGTACAGGAGGCAAGTGCGCGGAACGCCCACATGCTCGCCTACAACTCGTATTCATGGAATCGAAGAGGGCAAACCAGCGCACGGTCAAAGACGCGCACAGGGCCAAACAAGTACGCCACAAGAAAGCAGGCGGTAGCGTCCCTGCGCCTGAAAAAAATGTGCGCCAAAATGTGCGCTAACAAAAAGCACCCATATAGAGCTATGATGAATGATCCATACATTGGCCCTCTAGGACAAATGAGGTGCAAAGGGGTACCGACAAACACGGACACCCGCTGTGTGAAAAATAGTGTGTGCGTGTATTACGGGTTTCGCGGGAAGTTTCACACGCGATTGGCCTGGGCTCGTGTATTCCGTGGTGCGCGTGAAGTTTCCCCTGTGAATTAGCAGGGTACGTGTATTTCGGTGTGTGCGTGAAGTTCCACACGCAATTTCAGCAGGGTACGTGTACTCAGGGTGCGCGGCAAATTCCACACGCGAATCCAGCAGCCTACATGTATTTCGGGGTTGCCGGGGAGTCCCACACGTGAATTGGCCGTGTGGGTCCTCCCAGCTGTTCCCTCTACACCCTCCACGGCCCCTGAAGGCGGCCCACACCACAGGGGACTACCCTGCACACCTGCACATGTCCCGCAGGCAGCCCATCCACCATGGCCATGCCCCCCCAGCCAACCCACATGTCACCTTGCACTACTGCCCACCAACGCATGTCTCCCAGCACCCCCACCCCCCAGCATCCAGGGGCACCCTCCACCAGGCCCCCACTCCTGTCTCCCAGCACCCCCACCCCCCAGCACTGAAAGGCACCCTCCACCAGGCCCCCACTCCTGTCCCTCTGCACCCCCACCCCCCTGCATCCAGGGGCACCCTCGACCAGGCCCCCACTCCGGTTCCCCTGCACCCCCATCCCCCAGCACTGTAGGGCACCCTCCACCAGGCCCCCACTCATGTCTCCCTGCACCCCCACCCCCCAGCACTGTAGGGCACCCTCCACCAGGCCCCCACTCCTGTCTCCCTGCACCCCCACCCCTTAGCACTGTAGGGCACCCTCCACCAGGCCCCCACTCCTGTCCCCCTGCACCCCCACCCCCCCTGCATCCAGGGGCACCCTCCACCAGGCCTCCACTCATGTCTCCCAGCACCCCCACCCCCCCAGCACTGTAGGTCACCCTCCACCAGGCCCCCACTCCTGTCTCCCAGCACCCCCACCCCCCAGCATTGTAGGGCACCCTCCACCAGGCTCCCACTCATGTCCCCCTGCACCCCCACCCCCCTGCATCCAGGGGCACCCTCCACCAGGCCCCCACTCCTGTCTCCCAGCACCCCCACCCCCCAGCACTGTAGGGCACCCTCCACCAGGCCCCCACTCCTGTCTCCCTGCACCCCCACCCCCTGCATCCAGGGGCACCCTCCACCAGGCCCCCACTCCTGTCTCCCAGCACCCCCACCCCCCAGCACTGTAGGGCACCCTCCACCAGGCCCCCACTCCTGTCTCCCTGCACCCCCACCCCCCAGCACTGTAGGGCACCCTCCACCAGGCCCCCACTCCTGTCTCCCTGCACCCCCACCCCCCAGCACTGTAGGGCACCCTCCACCAGGCCCCCACTCCTGTCCCCCTGCAGCCCCACCCCCCTGCATCTAGGGGCACCCTCCACCAGGCCCCCACTCATGTCCCCCTGCACCCCCACCCCCCAGCAGCATAGGGCACTCTCCACCAGGCCCCCACTCCTGTCCCCCAGCACCCCCACCCCCCAGCACTGTAGGGCACCCTCCACCAGGCCCCCACTCCTGTCCCCCTGCACCCCCACACCCCAGCAGTGCAGGGCACCCTCCACCAGGCCCCCACTCATGTCCCCCTGCACCCCCACCCCCCAGCAGCATAGGGCACTCTCCACCAGGCCCCCACTCCTGTCCCCCAGCACCCCCACCCCCCAGCACTGTAGGGCACCCTCCACCAGGCCCCCACTCCTGTCCCCCTGCACCCCCACACCCCAGCAGTGCAGGGCACCCTCCACCAGGCCCCCACTCCTGTCTCCCTGCACCCCCACCCCCCAGCACTGTAGGACACCCCCACCAGGCCCCCACTCCTGTCCCCCTGCACCCCCACCCCCCTGCATCCAGGGGCACCCTCCACTAGGCCCCCACTCCTGTCTCCCAGCACCCCCACCCCCCAGCACTGTAGGGCACCCTCCACCAGGCCCCCAATCCTGTCTCCCAGCACGCCCACTCCCCAGCCGTGCAATTTGCCTGGGTACGTGTATTCCAGGGGTGCGCGGGTAGTCTCACACGCGATTCCATCAGGGTATGTGTATTATGGGTCCGCGTGAACTTCCACACGCGATACCAGCAGGGTACGTGTATTACGGGGTTCGCGGGAAGTTCCACACACGATTGCCCTGGGTACGTGTATTTCGGGGTGCGTGGGAAGTTTCACACGTGAATTTGCAGGGTACGTGTATTTCGGTGTGCGTGTGAAGTTCCACATGCGACTGGGCCTGTGAGAGTGGGGTACATGTATTCCAGGGGTGGACGGGAATATTTACTCGCGATTGAGCCTGGGAGAGTATGTTATGTGTATTCCTGGGGTGGGTGGGAAGATTTACACGGTTGCCTACAACACGCCAAAAAATAAAAGGTCCAATCCTGAAACATGTATGCCAGCATGAAGCAGGCCCACGTCCCGCGCAGCATAAAAGAGTACGCAAACAACAAACAAGCTCAGACGCCAGGATGAATATACCGTTCCTAGCAGCAGTGGCCGTGGGATACCGCAGGAGGAGGAGAAGGATAGTCAGGGCCAGAATCTTCACACCCAGAAACAGCCTATTTGGTATGCCTGATGACCAGGTGTATGGGAGGTACAGGTTTCCACGACACATAATACTCGACCTGGTCAGTGAGTGGGAGGATGACCTCACATCACCCACCCTGTGCTCCCAAGCACTCAGCCCCCTGGAGAAGGTCCTCAATGTACTGCACTTCTTAGCTACTGGATCATTTCAGCGGACAAGTGCCATAGTGGGGGGGGTGTCACATGCCACGCAGTCACGGTGCCTACACCAGGTGTTGGCCATCATCACTGCACGCCGATCAGTCCGCAGGCACATATACCTGCCCAGAACACCTGCAGAAAGGCAGGCTGTCAGCCAGGATTTCTACAGGGTGGCACAATTCCCCAAAGTGCTAGGTGCCATTGATTGCACGCATGTGGCTCTACGTCCCCCCAGGGCATCTGAGCACATCTATAGAAACCGCAAGCACTGGCATTCCATCAACGTCCAGGTAGTATGTGATGCCAAGGGAATCATCACCTCAGTATATGCCAACTATCCAGGGTCCACCCACGACAGCTTCATTTACAGGATGTCAACCCTAAACTGGGACATGGAAGCTGGGCAGCATGGCGATGCATGGCTGCTTGGTGAGTAGAAATGCCACAGCACACGCATGCATGACAGATACAGAGTAATGCCAATACCCCACTAATGATCCCCATCACCACCTCCCCAGGGGACAGTGGCTACCCTCTGAGCACACACATGATGACGCCAATTCGAAACCCCATCACGCCTCCCGAGGTAAGATACAACACAACCCATATTGCAACACGGGGCATAGTGGAGCGCACATTCGGAGTGCTCAAGTCACGCTTTCGCTCCCTTGACTGTTCTGGTGGGTAGCTGTTCTACGCTCCCCCAGTAGTGTGCAGGATCATAGTGGCAGCATGTGTCCTGCACAATGTTGCAACACGCCGGGGTCTGGCTGTGGACATGGTGGTGCCCCCACATCCCCAACCACATGCACGCCCTCTGCACATGGGAGGGGAAAGGGCACGGGGTGAGGCAGCCCGTACGCAGCTGGTGGCTAATTACTTCACATAGAAAGCACACCCCTGTGGAGTGCACACAGCCCTGGCACATACCATCTGACAATCAATGATGACTCAATCTGACAATTCTGATGAATTAAGAGACAGTCAACTGTCAGAACCATAGCAGCCTGAGATTGTTCATCTGGAAGTGTCACAATGTGTGCATCCCTACCTACACAAACACCACCAATGCAGTGTCATCAAAAGACACACTTCCATGCAGCAAAAATGAATACCCACTTGCAAAATACAACATGAGAACAGTGCCATGTCACCCAACCCCTCCCCGGCACGGCCACACAACACACCATGGCATGTCATGCAATGTGAGAGCAAACAAATTAATCCCCACAACATGACCCAAGTGTCACCAACTACAGTGTCCCTAATGGAGACTGGCCACACATGGAATGCTCACAGTAATGCAGGACCAACAACACACATTACCAAATACTTACCAATAATACCAATCACCTACACAACCTCCAACCTACCATAAACATGACAGTACAGACTTAAAAAATTGGTAGCCTAACTACCTGATAATGCCAGCACTTCGAACACTTCCAACTATACAGTGTTAGCGCCACACAAAAGTGTAGGTGCAGTGCTTACAACATGGACTCCAGTTCCAAAGTAGACCGCCTTGTGAAGACATGAGAAATGGGCCTGCAAATTAGGAGGATGAGATGGATGCAGAGGCACATATCAATACACCATGCAGTGTACAATACAACAACAATATGCACTAGGAATGTATACACAGTATTGACTACAGACTGCCCACACATCAAATGTTAGTCCGACGTCACCGTGTAAGTCAATGTCACTTGGGCACACCCTTTGCAAGCCCATGGAAACGGGAAGCAGGAGGGGTGTGTGTCACACAAACCCAAGCATCTGACCCCAATTCAGGACAAGCCTGCATGTGCCCAGCCACAATACGGCGTATGCCCACGGGAGCCACACAAGGCAACACACTGTCCAAAAAATCAAGAATCAAAAATAAAAAAAAAAATAAAAAAATAAAAAATGGCCATTAATGGGCCGAAGGGGGTGGGGGAGGCCACCCAGGAGGTCCGAGGACAGGGTGCACACCAAAACCCACCTGTGTGGATCTTGCGGAAAAAAAACACCTCCATGGGCTCATGGCCTGCACGGCTACCCTATTGTGGGAGAATCACTGCTGTCGCTCTCCTCACCCTCTGCAGCTGCATCAGGAGGTGGTGGCACTATGGGAGGCAGCCCACGCAAAGCCCTAGTCTGGTCCTCCATGGCAGCAAGCATGCGGGTGTGGAAGGTTTGGTTCTGGAGGATAATTGTGCGGAGTTCCCCATGCAACAACTCACGGGATGCCCGGACCTCCTCCCTTGTTGCCTGCATCTCAGCTGAGAGCGTACGTGTGAGCCGCTCCAGTTGCTGTTCTGTCCTCGTGTTAGCTGAAGCCTCAAGCTCAACCAGAGTTGCCCTGAGCTGACGGAGTTCCACCCTCAGGGCTTCCCTGTGGCCCTGGGACTCAATAGAAATGGCTTCCCGCAGAGTCTCCAGTGCCGCCCACCTGTCCCTGTTGGATGCCAACATGTCCTCCCTGTGTGACTGGCTAATGGAGTCTGTTGCCTGCTGTAGTTGTTCAATTAGCCTTTCTTGGGGGACAATGGAAGTGGCCACCCTATCCATGGCCTGAGCCATCATCTCAGTAGATGCTGCCTGTTGGTTTGCCATACCGTATATGGATTGCTCCCCTGCGGTATTGCCAGGTGGCGTACGGCCACCGCGTCGGCGGGCACCACATCTGTCTGGGGCAAGGCGAACTGCGCCTTGCTGTGCCGGCACTGCCTGAGGCTGCAGGACTGCATTCCCCCTCTGATCTGCTGGCCCAGGAACAGGATCAGATGTAGCGGAGTGACTACCAAAGGCGGACCTACCAACACTGACATCCCCATTGAGGGTTCTACCCCTGGTGCAGGTGGGTTGGACAGTACAGAATCCCTCCCAGAAACACTTACCTGCGACGGCACATAGGTCTCATCATCCGAATCGACACCTGAATAGAGCTCGGGGGAGGTGCACCCTGAGACACCCCTTGAGATGACGGTCTGCAGCAAGTGTGAGTTCTCACCCACCACCACACCACGTCCCTCACTGGTGTCAGGTCGGGCCTGAGACCCCTCCTGGGTCTGCACCATCTCCACAACTCCAGCAGTATCAAGTGCGTCATCCCCTGCAAAGACATGAAAGAAAAGAAATGGGAACAGGCATTAGCACCATGGAACACAATTAGGGCTGAGAAGCAACAGAAACAGTACTTCATTGACACATGTCCCACATGACTATAACCCTCCCATGCATGCACTGTCACTGCATATGAAGGGGAGGCAAATGGCACACATTGATGACACCAAGATGGAAGACCAACAAATATGCTGCATGCTGCCTAGCAGTGCCATCACACATTGGCCTGTGATTGGCATGTCCAATACACACACATGACACATGCCATCACACAGATGGCATGTACCCTAGCCATGTCACACATGTGACAATAGGACTGAGAAATGCCTAGTGAAAGTGGTGGAATGCAGACAATCAGCCTGAATGAACACAGAATAACATGCAACTATGTTGTGGCAAGATGACACTTCAAGGGCAACTGGCGTGAGGTTGGGCTGAATGTCTACTGTTGCCAGAAAGGATACTGCAACACCCAAATCCTGGTGCGCAGAATGTATTGGATGAAGCACATGGGTGACCTAAACCACTCAGGCACACACCCCCTCACCTGGCACTCAATCAGAAGCACTCACACACACACCATGCACATGGATGACACACACATGCATGTGCACTCACCGGACAATGCCTCGTAATCTGGAAGGTCTCCCATGCCTTGGATCTGTTCCTCTGTGACGTAGGTCCCAGCAACATACTCATGTGGAGTGAGTTCTATGTCCTCTGCCGGAGACCCACCTCCAGTCACTAGAGTTGCAGCATGACTTGAGGCCAGCTTTTTCTTTGCCCTGCGCTTAAGGTCATTCCAGCGCTTGTAGCAATCATTAGCTGTGCGCCTCACAAATCCAAGGGCACTTATGAGTTCCGCAATGGTCTGCCAGTGTGCCTGACGTTGTGCAGGTGTGGTCTTGCATCCTGCAGTAATCACCATTTCGATGTCATGTGTGGACACATACTCCACAAGTGCATCAAGTTCGGCCTGATTGAAGCTGGGCTTCCTTGGTGGGCCGGACTGTGTAGCTGTGTCTGGGGCATCAGCCTGTACTGGACGAGCACTCTTCCTCTTCCGCTTGGAAGGTGGTGGTGATACTGAGTGTCCTACGCCACTCTGGACACTAGGGGCAGGAGTCCCGGTGGACTGTGGACTAGGAGTGTGGGAATGAACACTCACCATGGCACTTGGTGCAGGCATTAGCTGAAGTGTGATGTAGTCAGGGGGAACGTCAGCAGGATGGACTAGGACCGACACTGTCCTGGCTGGGAGACTCAGAGCGGGGGTGGATGGAGCCGCAGCTGCCCCTGCAGCCTTCCCACCCTGCCTACTCGGGGCAGCAGATGACATAGCTGCCCCTGATCCACGTGGGCTGGTGACACCAACGTGCACCGCCACACGTGGCATAGAAGTGCTGACCTGGAAGTCATCCATGGAGTCACCCTGTGCCAGGTCTGGTGCCACAATGGGCTGGTCCAACAAGGGCTGAGCAGGGATGGTGTCAGCCACGTTACCCTCAACCAGGGGGGGCATGCGTGTCCCTGACTGGTCGCCCACACATGGGGAGCTAGGGGCACCCTGCAAGTCCTGGCCACGACCCCTACCGTATCCAACACGGCCACCTCTTGTGGCTCGCCCACCTTTGCCACCCTTACCACGTGCTCGCCTCCCAACCATGGCACTGATGTTGTTGTGCGTATGGAAGTTGCAGTAAACTATTGTGCTGGGCAATTGGGGTTCAAAGGGGTAGGGTACTAGATGGAATTCGTACCCTAGTGCTCTAACAAGGCTGTATGTGACCCCTGGGGGAACATGACGGGTCACACAACGCACAGGCACCCCGAAAAAGGGAGATCATGTGCATGCAACCCCTCCTAGACCACGTGCGTGGAAAATAAAACCTGCACTACGCTGTGGCACCTAGAAACACAAAAATGAATGTATGCGTGTCACACGCAGCCTAGACTGACCTCTGAAGGGGTAGGCAACACACAGGGCAAGCACAGATGTCAAATACGTGCGCGACTCACCGTCTGCCAGGAAATATCGCGTGAAAAATACGCGCGTGTGCGCGTTGGCAACACCCCCGCGAAAAGAAGAATTGTACGCTGTCTGAGGAGACAGGACAACAGGAGAAGTGAACGCTGTTTGAGGAAACAGGTCCAGGAAAAAGACAAGAAGAGAAAAAGCTGTCAGAGGTAACAGAGAGTACGAACTTGGAACTCTGTGAAGTAAATCGCGTGTGAACCGACAAGAAGTACAGATTTCACCCACTCGCTCTCCACGAAAAGCACGTACAAGGAAATTACGTTCTACACGTACCTTTTAAAGATGCCCACACGTTCAGTGTCACTTCCGCGTGTACGCGCTAAGGCCCCATCCTCCAATTACACAAGCTGACACTCTGACGTGCAGTCATTGGACGTGTAACATGCACCCGTGTACAGGGAAATGCCCGCGCACGCACGTCACAGACGCGCATACGGGCTGGTGGCCTTTGGGCCAATGAATTCGCGTACGTGTGCTGACGCGCTTACGCGCTAAGGCCCTTTCCTCGAAATACATGCAGACGTGCTGGATTTTCACGTGCCAAATCACTCTGTATCAAGCTGGCCACGCGTAAGCACACGGAAGACCACACTCCTGCCCAGAAGGCCGAATTACTGCCCCCCAGTGTCCCGAGCACACTCCCACCTGCCATCTGCTGCTGCCTGATTGCCTGCTACCCACATGCCCTGCCATTTGCTGCCTGCACATCAGCCAGGGGTGCTGTTGCTGTGACCACCCCCGCTGGAACAGAAGACTCCCGACTGGGATTCCATCGCTCGACAGACCAGCCCCAGGACCCAGTTGCCCACCCACTCCTGCCTCTAGGGTTGTCATGTCGGGCACTGCAACATCTGGCACCACTGACAACCCCTGGCCAGAGAGGCAGAGGGGCACCAGCTTCACTGCCACCAAAGTTGGTGTCCTGGTGGAGCAAGTCCTGGGCAGTATGATGCCCTCTTCGGAAGTTTGTGCGCCGACAAGGAAGTACGGACCCAGATCTGGACGGACATCGTGGCTGCCATCAACGCGGACGGGGTGGCAGTCCGACTATTCCATCATGTCAAGAAGCGCTGGGAGGACTTCAGGTCCATGACCCTCAACAAGGCCCGGCGCCTCTTGAAGGCAGTGGATGCTAAGGGGCGCCGGGGCCACTTGTCGGACGATCAGATGAGGGTCCTGGAACGCATATCCCCAGCGCTCCACATCCAGGTCCTTGAGAGGCAGACCCGTCTGGAGTTGAGCGGTAAGTGTACATGCATCATGATTGTGTGCTGTGCGTGTGGTGATTTCCCAGTAGTGTGCAGGTTGCACATGTGTTTTTATGGGGCCAAGTATGGGGGGGGTGTACAGGGCCGTGAGGCTAACACATGCAAGGGCAGTCATGTGTGAGACATGGATGGTGCTTGTGTGTGTAGGCTTGCATGCCAAATGCAGTTGTGTGGGCACACATGTTTGGATGAATGTGTATGTAAGTAGGCATGTTCGTGATGTCACACATGGATGTTGTTTTCAGCTGCATGTATCAGCACTGTGTACATGTTCATGTGTGTGTATTTGACAAGGATGCAACAGTGATGCAACATGGATGCATGTGACAGCGGGATGTGGAAGCCTGATTGGCAGATGTGAGATGGATGCCAATCTGAACACTGCCACAGTTGGCAGAGGTGTACACATGCATGCAAGTGTGCTGGTGTTTGTGCATGTGTAGTGCACTCCCTGTGTTGCATGTGATGTCTGGCTCACCTTTGCCTGCTCATACTGTTGTATGTGTATGGATGGTGCTGGCTGTTGCGATATGGCTGTGGTATGGCTCATGTGTGCGAGTTGAAATTACATGTGTGTTGGCGATTGTGATGCCATGTCTGAGGTTTGCCAATGCCACTCATGTACAACTGTCATGTGTGTATGTGTCCATTGTACAGTGCCCTGATGCCTGTGTTTTATTTCTCCCTGTCTGCAGCGTCAACTGATGAAGAGGACGGAGAAGGTGCTGTGGAGCACAGCGGCGGGGATCGCACCGCCAGCCAGAAATGCAAGGCCCGGCTACCCTCCCAGGTTGTGATCTCGTCGGGGAGTGAGGAGTCCGGTGCCGCTTCCCAGGCCGCAGCTGCCGGGCGGGGTCCAAGAGGCAGAGATCGGAGTTGGACTCCTCGGCAGCAGAAGGGGCAGCTGGGACCCCACTGTGCCCAACGGGGGAAGATGGCACAGAGTCATCCAGGTTGGTGGGGGGTTTGGTGGAGGAGGAGGCCGTGCAAGTGACAGAGATGGGGTCTGGAGGTGGGGATTCCACTGGTGCTAGTGTTGCAGTGCAGGACCAGGGACAGGAGGCAGCACATGCTGCCGCGGAGGTGCCTGTGTGCAATCCTGTCCCTGATCCTGTCACTGTATCATCTTGCACCAGCAGGGATGCCTACGTCCAGACCCGTTTTCAGGCAGGGGATGAGCTCACAACAACTAGCCTTCCTCTGTCTGCGGACGTGGCTATCCAGGTACGGGTTGAGCCTGTCCTGACTGGTGTGGTATTGTGTCAACAGGCCATGTGAGGTGACCTGCAGTCTTTTCATGAGGAGACTGCATGTCATCTCAAATGGCTCGTTGACTGCGTCGGCCTACTGGGACAGGTCACCCAGGCTGGATTCCTCCGTTTGCTGCAGCTTGCTCCGACCCCCTCCTCAACTGAACACCCTATGCGCCAGTCGTCCTCCGTGCCATCTTCCCACCCATTTGTCACCTGGGTGCCCTGTGGAGCTGCCTCTGACGGTGCGGCCAGGCTGGTGGAAGAGGCATCCCTGCCACAGTCGGGAGTCGGACGTCCAGCAGGGGTGGCCACATCAACGACTGCACCCCAGCCAGTGGAGGATGTGCAGGCAGCAGGAGCCAGGGCACGGGCAGAGGCACAGCAGCAGCAGCAACGAGGTGGGAGCCATGATGGCTCGGGGCCTTCGACATCGGAGGGGCAGGCATCGGTCGGAGGGCAGGAGGACCCAGGACGGGAAGTTTCTTCCGTGTGGCAGCGGTTGGGCCACGCCATAGATGCAGAGCGGCAGCGGGTGGAAGAGGCACGGCTCACGATGGTCAGGGCGGAGAACTCCATGCGGAGGGCCCTGAGGAGGGCCGAGTGCCTCGAGGCAATCCGCAGGGAGTTGGAGGTGAACATGTCATCGGCCCTGCTGACCCTCGGGGCCATGGAGGAGGACCGCCTCCGGGACATTGAGCAGGAGTTTGATGATGCCCTGGCCCGGAACATCCCGAAGTGAGCCATCGGACTAGCCTGCTGCCCTTGTAAATAGTTCTGTAGTTAGTGTTAGGTTTCCTTTGCTTTTTATATTTTTTGGACCTTTTGGACAATGGGCCATATTTTTGTATATAGTTATTTTTTATTAGGTAGTCTTATTAGATAGGTTTCATTTCTTCTGTTGGGATCATGGACCCTGGATTTTTTATCTGTATATAGTTGACTGTTGGGATTTTTTTTTTCATTTTGATTTTACCCATGGAGCAATGGTTTTTGGTTTTAATTTTCCATTGGATTTACTTTTGTGAACTGTGACTTTGGACACCTTTCCTTTGGATTATGATTTGTGGTTTTACATTATTTTACGGACATGCTGCTTTTTGTTTTTAATTCACATTTTCGTTTGTTTCTTTTTTATTCCATTTATGTTGCTTTTAATACATATTTTTTCATCCTACTTCAATGTGTAGTATCGTCTCATTGGTTTCATGCATGTCATGATATGGGTTTTGACATTCCCTGACACCCATTGTGTGTATGTGAGGGAGATGTGTTCATTTATATACTTGCCATTGGGGTTGTATCATGTAATTGGCATTTCTAAGTGGGTGGATGCAATACTTGGGTGGGTGTTTGGCATGTGGAGGCTGCCCATAAGGGCCAGGGATCTAGATTGTGATGACGTGTTGGCTGGGGGACATGTGTGGGGGCCTGCTGGCAGGTGCCCCTGACTGCTGGGGGGTGGTGGTGCAGGGAGACAGGAGTGGGGGCCTGGTGGAGGGTGCCCTGCACTGCTGGGGGTGGGGGTGCAGGGAGACAGGAGTGGGGCCTGGTGGAGGGTGCCCCACAGTGCTGGGGGTTGGGGGTGCAGGGGGACATGAGTTGGACCTGAGTGGGGTCCTGCTGGCAGGTGCCCCTACACTGCTGGGGGGTGGGGGTGCAGGGAGACAGGAGTGGGGGCCTGGTGGAGGGTGCCCTGCACTGCTGGGGGGTGGGGGTGCAGGGAGACATGAGTTGGACCTGAGTGGGGGCCTGCTGGCAGGTGCCCCTGACTGGTGGGGGTGCAGAGAGACTGGAGTGGGGGCCTGGTGGAGGGTGCCTCTGGATGCAGGGGGGTGGGGTGCAGGGAGACAAGAGTGGGGGCCTGGTGGAGGGTGCCCTGCACTGCTGGGGGGTGGGGGTGCAGGGAGACAGGAGTGGGGGCCTGGTGGAGGGTGCCCTGCACTGCTGGGGGGTGGGGGTGCAGGGAGACAGGAGTTGGACATGAGTGGGGGCCTGGTGGAGGGTGCCCCACATTACTGGGGGGTGGGGGTGCAGGGGGACATGAGTTGGACTTGAGTGGGGCCTGGTGGAGGGTGCCCTGCACTGCCGGGGGTTGGGGGTGCAGGGAGACATGAGTTGGACCTGAGTGGGGGCCTGCTGGCAGGTGCCCCTGACTGGTGGGGGTGGGAGTGCTGGGAGACAGGAGTGGGGGCCTGGTGGAGGGTGTCCCACAGTGCTGGGGGGTGGGGATGCAGGGGGACATGAGTTGGACATGAGTGGGGGCCTGGTGGAGGGTGCCCCACAGTGCTGGGGGTGCAGGGGGACATGAGTTGGACCTGAGTGGGGGCCTGCTGGCAGGTGCCCCTGCACCGCTGGGGGGTGGGGGTGCAGGGAGACAGGAGTGGGGGCCTGGTGGAGGGTGCCCTGCACTGCTGGGGGGTGGTGGTGCAGGGAGACAGGAGTGGGGGCCTGGTGGAGGGTGCCCTGCACTGCTGGGGGGTGGAGGTGCAGGGAGACAGGAGTGGGGGCCTGCTGGCAGGTGCCCCTGACTGGTGGGGGGTGGGGGTGCAGGGAGACAGGAGTGGGGTCTGGTGGAGGGTGCCCTGCACTGCTGGGGGGTGGGGGTGCAGGGAGACAGGAGTGGGGGCCTGCTGGCAGGTGCCCCTGACTGGTGGGGGGTGGGGGTGCAGGGAGACAGGAGTGGGGGCCTGGTGGAGGGTGCCCTGCACTGCTGGGGGGTGGGGGTGCAGGGAGACAGGAGTGGGGGCCTGGTGGAGGGTGCCCCACAGTGCTGGGGGGTGGGGGTGCAGGGGGACATGAGTTGGACATGAGTGGGGGCCTGGTGGAGGGTGCCCCACAGTGCTGGGGGGGTGCAGGGGGTCATGAGTGGGACCTGAGTGGCACCTGGTGGAGTGTGCCCTGCACTGCTGGGGAGTGGGGGTGCAGGGAGACATGAGTTGGACCTGAGTGGGGGCCTGCTGGCAGGTGCCCCTGACTGGTGGGGGGTGGGGGTGCAGGGAGACAGGAGTGGGGGCCTGGTGGAGGGTGCCCCACAGTGCTGGGGGGTGGGGGTGCTGGGAGACTTGTGTTGGTGGGCAGTGGTGCAAGGTGACATGTGGGTTGGCTGGGGGGCATGGCCATGGTGAATGGGCTGCCTGTGGGACATGTGCAGGGTAGTCCCCTGTGGTGTCGGCCGCCTGCAGGGGCCGTGGAGGGTGTAGAGTGAACAGCTGGGAGGACCCACATGGCCGATTCACGTGTAGGACTCCACGGCACCCTCGGAATACACGTAGGCTGCTGGATTCGCGTGTGGAATTTCCTGCGCACCTTGGAATACACGTACCCTGCTGAAATTGCGTGTGAAACTTCACGGGCAATCAGAAATACACGCACCACGGACAATCGCGTGTGGAATTTCCTGCGCACCTTGGAATACACGTACCCTGCTGAAATCGCATGTCGAACTTCCCCCGCACCCTGAAATACACGCACACAGGGCAATCGCGTGTGGAACTTCCTGCGCACCCCGAAATACACTTAACCAGGGCAATCGCGTGTGGAACTTCACGCGCACCCCGAAATACACGTAACCAGGGCAATCGTGTGTGGAACTTCCCGCGCACCCCGGAATACACGTACCCAGGGCAATCGCATGTGGAACTTCACGCGAACCCCGTAATACATGTACCCTGCTGATATCGCGTGTGGAAGTTCACGCGGAACCAAAGTACACGTACCCTGATGAATTTGCGTGTCAGACTACACGCGCACCCCTGAAATACACGTACCCAGGCGGATCGCACTGCTGGGGAGTGGGGGGGGTGGTAGACAGGAGTGGGGGCCTGGTGGAGGGTGCCCCACAGTGCTGGGGGGTGGGGGTGCAGGGGGACATGAGTTGGACATGAGTGGGGGCCTGGTGGAGGGTGCCCCACAGTGCTGGGGGTGCAGGGGGACATGAGTTGGACCTGAGTGGGGGCCTGCTGGCAGGTGCCCCTGCACTGCTGGGGGGTGGGGGTGCAGGGAGACAGGAGTGGGGGCCTGGTGGAGGGTGCCCTGCACTGCTGGGGGGTGGTGGTGCAGGGAGACAGGAGTGGGGGCCTGGTGGAGGTTGCCCTGCACTGCTGGGGGGTGGAGGTGCAGGGAGACAGGAGTGGGGGCCTGCTGGCAGGTGCCCCTGACTGGTGGGGGCTGGGGGTGCAGGGAGACAGGAGTGGGGCCTGGTGGAGGGTGCCCTGCACTGCTGAGGGGTGGGGGTGCAGGGAGACAGGAGTGGGGGCCTGCTGGCAGGTGCCCCTGACTGGTGGGGGGTGGGGGTGCAGGGAGACAGGAGTGGGGGCCTGGTGGAGGGTGCCCTGCACTGCTGGGGGGTGGGGGTGCAGGGAGACAGGAGTGGGGGCCTGGTGGAGGGTGCCCCACAGTGCTGGGGGTGGGGGTGCAGGGGGACATGAGTTGGACATGAGTGGGGGCCTGGTGGAGGGTGCCCCACAGTGCTGGGGGGTGGGGGTGCAGGGGGACATGAGTGGGACCTGAGTTGCGCCTGGTGGATTGTGCCCTGCACTGCTCGGGAGTGGGGGTGCAGGGAGACATGAGTTGGACCTGAGTGGGGGCCTGCTGGCAGGTGCCCCTGACTGGTGGGGGGTGGGGGTGCAGGGAGACAGGAGTGGGGGTCTGGTGGAGGGTGCCCCACAGTGCTGGGGGGTGGGGGTGCTGGGAGACTTGCGTTGGTGGGCAGTGGTGCAAGGTGACATGTGGGTTGGCTGGGGGGCATGGCCATGGTGAATGGGCTGCCTGTGGGACATGTGCAGGGTAGTCCCCTGTGGTGTCGGCCGCCTGCAGGGGCCGTGGAGGGTGTAGAGTGAACAGCTGCGAGGACCCACACGGCCGATTCACGTGTAGGACTCCACGGCACCCTCGGAATACACGTAGGCTGCTGGATTCGCGTGTGGAATTTCCTGCGCACCTTGGAATACACGTACCCTGCTGAAATTGCGTGTGAAACTTCACGGGCAATCAGAAATACACGCACCACAGACAGTCGCGTGTGGAATTTCCCGCGCACCTTGGAATACACGTACCCTGCTGAAATCGCATGTGGAACTTCCCCCGCACCCTGAAATACACGCACACCGGGCAATCGCGTGTGGAACTTCCTGCGCACCCCGAAATACACTCAACCAGGGCAATCGCGTGTGGAGCTTCACGCGCACCCCGAAATACACGTAACCAGGGCAATCGTGTGTGGAACTTCCCACGCACCCCGGAATACACGTACCCAGGGCAATCGCATGTGGAACTTCACGCGAACCCCGTAATACATGTACCCTGCTGATATCGCATGTGGAAGTTCACGCGGAACCAAAATACACGTACCCTGATGAATTTGCGTGTCAGACTACACGCGCACCCCTGAAATACACGTACCCAGGCAGATCGCACTGCTGGGGAGTGGGGGGGTGGTAGACAGGAGTGGGGGCCTGGTGGAGGGTGCCCCTGGATGCTGGGGGGTGGGGGTGCAGGGAGACAGGAGTGGGGGCCTGGTGGAGGGTGCCCCTGGATGCTGGGGGGTGGGGGTGCAGGGAGACAGGAATGGGGGCCTGGTGGACGGTGCCCCTGGATGATGGGGGGGGATGCAGGGGGACATGAGTTGGACATGAGTGGGGCCTGGTGGAGGGTGCCCTGCACTGCGGGGGGTGGGGGTGCTGGGAGACATGAGTGGGGGCCTGGCGGAGGGTGCCCCCGGATGCAGGGGGATGGGGGTGCAGGGAGACAGGAGTGGGGGCCTGGTGGAGGGTGCCCCACAGTGCTGGGGGGTGAGGGTGCTGGGAGACATGCGTTGTTGATCAGTGGTGTAAGGTGACTTGTGGGTTGGCTGGGGGGCATGCCCATGGTGGATGGGCTGCCTGCGGGACATGAGCAGGGGTGCAGGGTAGTCCCCTGTGGTGTGGGCTGCCTGAAAGGGCCGTGGAGGGTGTAGAGGGAACACCTGGGAGGACCCACACGGACAATTCATGTGTAGTACTCCCCGCGCACCCCTGAAATACACGTTCCCTGATGGAATCGAGTGTGATACTTCCTGCGCACCCTGGAAATACACGTAACCTGCTGAATTTGCGTGTGATACTTACTGCGCACCCCTGGAATACACGTGCCCTGATGGATTTGCGTGTATTACTTCATGCGCACCTCTGATGTACACGTACCCAGGACATTTGCGTGTGAAACATCCTGCGAACCACTGAAATACACCTTCCCCACTTGGCATTTGCTGTTTGGCAGCCCTGTGGACTGGTCCAGGGTTAGCGCAGACATTTGCGATGAATTGGGAATTTTGATGGCTTTTCCTTGCGCGAGGGCGTTCTTGGGGGCGTAACTGGCGCTGCTGCAGGGTCGCTGCGCCACTCTGCGCCACGGCTGGTTTTGGAGGCTAAAATCCATGAATACGCTGTGCGATTAAATGGATTTTTTCGCACGTGGCTGGCGCAGTGTATCGCACGGGGACACTGTGCGCCAGCCGCGTGCGCCACTTTTGCGTGAAATTCGATGAATTACCCTGTATATGTTTTCTGAACCAGGGCAATACTTTTGACCCGGATGGTAATTGCACTTCCACTGGTACAACGTTTTTGTAATACCACCCATGATGTTAACCTTCAAAGCAGCAACTCCAACATTAGTAAGTTTCCAGTTTTCACAGTTAAAAAAAAAGTACTTCAAATTGAGTGTTCTTTAGGAAATTACAACTTAAAAGCATTTGTTACTTAACAAATACATTCCCCGCCTCCTCTCAGAGTAGCAGGAGCCTGCCTGTAACTGCCAGCTGTCACATGAGGAAAACTGAAGCCCCTGTAGTGTTTTCCTTACTTTAATGGTGGTCTTTTGATTATTATGGTGCACAGTCCATAGTTTAGGAATCTTAACAACCACATGTTTAAGTGTCTTTTGTATTGCCTGATAGATAAGCTGAATTATATTGTGTTTGTTCTCTCTATAATGGTACAATTGGCCTAATGGCCTAATCCATTTTCCCAAATATGGTATGTATCTATATATATATATAGTGAGATGTTGAAGACGTCACTAGTTCTAGGAACTGCGGAAAATAGCTTGGATAAGTTACCTAAATATCTAAAGCAATTTCCTTCCAGATACCACCGGAATAAGTTCCTAAGACTTCGTCTAAATGTCTATCATACCAAGGATGTGCTTTGGACAAGACACGACGTAAACACAATAGATAACATCTGTAGATTTTGTAAAAAATCTGATGAAAGGTTGAAACACTTAATCACGGAATGTGAAGCATTAGTAGGTGCACGCTCAATAATGTTAGGAAAATATGCACCTCTCAATGGAAACGTGGAAGAATGGTGGTTTAGAATGTTAACCAGTAATAATGTTCAGTTAACTTGTGCGGTGATAAATTTTCTAGAAAAAACTCTACCAAGCAATGAATTGTGGTGAAAAGGCCATAGAAAAAAGAATGGTTCCAGAGAATCCTGGGGTGCACTCCTGAAGTCTATTAACAAAGGACATGCGTGTAGCGCTACATGTGATTCGCTTGGTTGTGTTGTGTAATTAATAAAAAGTTGTGAACAAACAACTATAATATTAATAAAAAAAAAATGGTATGTATCTATTCAATGATGTGCCGTGATGTTATACTTTTAAGTCAGTAGCATCAATAAAAGTAAATGGTTACAGTAATCAACATCCTTATTCTGTCAGGAAATTACATTTGCCCCAGTGAGACATAGTGAAACAAACTTGATTCAACTGTGAAAATGCTGTGCAGTCATTGAACTAAGTCAATGAATAGTCACATTATTGTATGCTTCACATTTAAAATGAATCATATTCTTATCTCAGTTACAGTTAACATCATTTGTCTAACATAAACTTTGGCTACTGATCAAATGGATCACAATTTGTCATATATTGTAACTGCAAGTTTATGAAAGTGATTTAAAATTGTGATCATGGAATATTGTGGACGCAGCTTCATGAAAGTGGTTTGCAGTGGCATTGTTAGCATATAATATGAGTGCAACTTCATCTAAATTATTTATAGTTTCATTACTGGCATATCTTGAGGGAAAATCAATGCTGCCATATAAAGTGGGTACAGCATCATGGAAGTGATTTGCAATGCTACCAAATATTTTGGGAACAAGCAGCATGAACATGTTTTATAAAGTTTCTGTGTACTGTTGGTGAACTTGCATGTATTGTATTTGTTCATGTGCTACCCTTGAGAATCAATTGTACATAGTATTTTTAAATACATGTATCTCAATAATAGTACAGTAAAAGACACCATTTCAACCCTTCAGTTCACAAGTGTTCATAGGAGGAGAGCGCACAAACCCTGTGTATTATTTTGGAACCCTGAATCTTTAGGAATGCAGGTGAACCATCTGTAGTTACCCACAGTCCGGCTCCATACCCTGCATCTGTGACTGCCCAATAAATGACTGGGATGCTTTCCACACTTGTCACTGACAAGAAAATTCAATTGTATGTAGGTCATGAAAAATGTTCACTGGAATTGTCTAATCCATGTTACTATACAAAACATGTCATAATTGTTGCACATTCAATTACAGCCATTGAATGGTAATCTCCTGACTCCAATCAGTTCTTAGATATTCTCGTCCCTAGTATTTTGCCTCCCGCCAAGTTGTAATAAAAAGACTGCACAGTCAGTAAAAGGCAGTGAATGACAATATATTGGATTTTCTCTGCCCTAGTCACAAAGATATGGTACCTCCAGTTACAGTCACTTGATGTTAATCCTCAGCCAGCTTCCAATAAACTAATGTATTTTAAAAAAATAAGACCCACTATCCTACTTGAACGTTCTACTTCTCCCTAAATTAAATCTTTTGTCCAATAGTCTACCTCTTCCTCAACTGTTTTTGCAACTTTGTGATTGTGCCTACAAGACTATTATGAACTGCAATTGTGCATATCTCATGTATCGGGAAGGGCAAAATTGCCAGAACCACCCATTCAGAAAATCGAAGGAAATCATGAAAGCTCAAATGAATAAGTGCAAATTTGGACGATTTGGCCTTGCCCTTGAATACGTTATCTCTTGCTTAGTTGTAACATGTGACCATGGGAACTTGAAACACTATGAAATGTATCCAAACAGCATCGGTTGCAAGAATCCCTACAAGAAAATAGCCCCTTCTGCATGGACAGGATTACTTATAATAAATAAAACAAGATAGAACATTGTTCATGCATGGTAACATCTATTAATGTGAGAAGCCACATATTCCTACGGAAACAGAATTTTTGGGTAAAGAAAGTAAATCAGTTAAGCAATTCCAGGTCAGTTTGAAGCTAATTAGTACCAAGGAAGAAACATTGGAATATGTGCTGTTGCAGCTATGGAAGCTGATGGCTCTGAGTAATCAATGTCCCGCCTGCACACTGTCAGTGCCGAAACCCCTGTTCCCCACTCGCTGTTTCCTATGTCTCCTCACCATCGCCCGGTGGCCCATTCCGGCTCGCCGCCTCCTCATCTTACCACCACCCCACAGGACAACCTCCTTCATGCTCAATCCATGAACCCATTGCAGCAACACTGACCATGTAATTCCACTTGCCAATTGCAGCGCACCCATTGCTCGGTGCACCCAATGTTTTTTGGGTTTTTCTTGCCAATGTGCCAGGCTGGGAGAATATAGCACTACTGCCCATGGTTACAGGGTGATACGGTTTCTTATGATCCTGTACCGCTTCTTATGTGCCCAAGTCGGGCTTGCGGGTTCATAAGAAGCCTTATAGCCAGAGCTGCACTCAATACTCTGTAATCAAAGAGTTGCAGATAGTTGTCTTCAATCCGCATGTCAGTATTTTGAGGCAATATGTCTGCCCTATATTTAGCTGACAATAACATCCACACACACGCTTTAGAATCTGTGAGTAATCTTGAAGATCACTTGCAGTTATTTGTGCATGCAGAAGTAGCAGATATCACATGTACAGAGTTCTCTAGGGGTAGAGGTGATGTGTTTTCCGTCCCAATAATGCTTTTTCGTCAGGAAAGTGCCCCAGGGTCTGGATTTTATTTAAGCTGTTGACTTTACTCTGAAAAGGCTAAAAGCAATAGGACTGTCGGAAGTTGGCGCATATAGCATGTAGAAATGGCATGCATGCAAACTTGGGGTCTTAAAGAGAAGCTTGGGCCACGTCATTATCAGGCGCACGCATATGAATTAATGGACTCTGATTCAGAGGCGTGCGAAAATCATTAGTCTCTTTAAATGCCTTTTCCTTTCCATATGCAAGATGACCTAGACTGAAGGGGACACCACCACGCTAGGCCAGTAATTCAAGGTGCCCCAAAAGCAGCTCAGATCCTTAGAACAAAGAGTTAGCCGCAGGTCAGGCGTGACCAATTGTGACACTACACTCATATCCATGGCAGCAGGCGTAATAGCCACTCTCTATCCCGTGCCTTGTTCTGAGCCCTTTTTCAAAGACTCCAAATGATTATCCCATGATAGGAGCAACTGAACCTGTGTGACTATAGCATTTTCAATTAATTAATTCTAAAAAGAAAATTAGAAATATGGTGGCAATTTGCTTGAGTGTCTCTGTCAAGTGTGGGCTTCTTAATGACAAGGCCGATTGAACGGTGTGAAATCTGGTAATCCTGACATTTATATGCATATCACATTACGTTTCCACTAAAAACAGAAGAACACCTTAAATTATGTGGTTAAATATCAAAAGACGTAGAAAGAAAATTATAATAAGCTTAATAACACCCAGCTGTGTCACTCCATACTCTCGCATACATACTCGAATATCCTTCCTAAATCTCCATGCCAGCTTACTTTGTTCTTCAGCATAATGAAAAGAAAAACAAACATTCGTTTTCTATGTGACGCTTGGCATTAAACTGTGGGAAACACGCATCCTTATTACCCACCAAGCTGCCAACTAAATTATATGTGTATCTCATGATCATTCTGTTATCCTTTTACATGTGTGTATATTTACAATGCCACTCAAAGCTTCATGCAAGCCGCAAAGCAGCAGAAGGTGCTCACTAAAGATAACTGGGAGCGAGGGAAAATGGAAGCAGCGAGCAGAGAGCAAAAGAGAGGCAAGGAGGGCCGGAAAGAGTTTTTCTTGCAGGGCACTACCGTCTGTGGGTATATGCAGAGGGAGAGAGGGAGGTGCACTGCTCACTGAATCGTTTTTAGAGCTGTTCAGGTTATGTGCTATAAGCCATCTGAGAGCAACTGGATCCATTAGAGACCATTTTGAAATAGTCAGCTGAAATCTGCACCTGGGAATCCTGCCTTCCCGTGAAAAACATATGGGAGCAGGGGCTAATTACAGCAACAGTGGGCAACCACAAGTTGATCCATGTCAGAAGCCCCTCAAAATACAGTTTGGAGATTGAACAATTGGAGCATATATCACAAAAATGAGTACAATTTCCACAAGGAGCCAGCACACAAACTCCACAAGAACAATGCACATGATCAAAACCTGTAGTAAAAGTATGAAAGAAATCTATCAGTCCATTCCAAAGACGATAATATTATTTAGCAATCTGTTTAATTCAACACCTGTTCTGTGTAACACTTGCTGCATGCTTCATTTGGAAATCATCTCCTGATACTGTCTATCGCTGGAAGCATATGTGTTTTCACTAAACAATAGCATAACAGGAGTCACAGGCACAAATCAACATGTTGGTAAAGAAACATGAGTGTCATCTTCTCTCCCTCATAAGTATCATGTAGTTCCTCAGCTTTCAGTCTCTGTCAAAAACCGGCTATTCAAATTGCATGTACATTAGCATGTCGGATTACCTAACAAATAATTGTAGCACATGAAAAGCACAGCAGCAACGCTATTGCTTTGACTCAGCAGGTGGGAACACATCACCCCAGCACTAAATAGTCTTTATTGGCTACCCGTAAAAAATAATTGCCCACGCACGCATATGTTCATCAAACAAAATATCCAATGCCAACCACGTAGTGTGCTAAGATCCAGCAACAATGTGCTGTCAGAGACAAGGCGCTTCACCAAATGGAGACACAGAGAAGGGACCTTCTCCAACTTGGTGGTCAAACTCTACAACACCCTTCCAAACGAAATCTACAGACTGCAGGACCACATTAGGAAAACACTAAACACCTGGCTTTCAATGCCTAATTTAACCAAGAAACTTCATACTAACACGCAGCTGAGTAACATCCTGTAGCAGCCAACAACCAGAGAAGGAACAATTCTATCTGCTATTGACCATTGGCTAATTTCATGGGAAGGTCACGCCGACACCTCACTACCACAGGAAATGTACACGCACAATTGACGTGGCAATGGGGCCTTTGCTCCTGGCTTTTCAATACATAACACACTTTAGCTACTCCACTATGGCTATCAATTAATTTGGTCCTACCTAATATGTGAGACCCATGCATGTGCCGCACCATAAAGCTTCCAAGCCCTGAAATGCCTGCACATGTATTACCTCTTCCTCTGCTAACCCTAAACACTAAACAATCAATTTTCAGTGCTCAAACTACCCTCACATGAAGTTTCTGTAACTGCAAGTGGATACCATTCTCATCAACAGGCTTACACAACCCCCAGCCAATGCATTATAGTACTATGGCAAATGAGGGCTCATTTCTAGACAAAAGAGGCCTCATCACAAGTTGGGCAGTATCCCGGCAACAGTGGCGGTGTAAGGCCACATTTTATATTAGTCCATTGGACTCAATGGGGCGATTTTGTCACAATTACGGCGGTTGCAATTGCGCTGTGGTGTTTGCACCGAAAATAGGCAGAAAGTCAGTGGATTTACCCCCAAAGCTATTACCACAAAGCTAATACCGCACATTTTTACTGCACTGCCCAACTCGTGATGAGGCCCAAAGTCCTTGATGCTCTTAACACAAAACACCTAGAAAATCACATGCATGCAGAGGTCAATGTACTTTTTGGATAAATATTGTTATGCACCAAACAGATAGACCTACTAGGACCCCTTACACCTGTATACTAGTACAACCTAAGTACAAGCGCACCAGAGCAGGAGGCACCAGCTTTCACGTCCTTGCTTCGAAACACTGGAATGCAATCCTTCAGACACTAAGAGCAGAAGAATCCTATTGGACATTTCGGAAAGCCTTAAAAACCTGGCTAATCTCCTAACCACCTGTCACTCACCTTTGTCCTCCATGGTTCCAATCTGCATCCTCTCTGCAATCTATGAATAATATCTTTTAGACCTTGAGGAACTTTTCTTGTGAAGATATCTTCTGTTTGTACCTACTTGTGTTGTTTGATCTTTGTGATTATCGTACTTTCTTTATATATTTGTAGTTCTTCCCATATTAGCCAATTGTTTGTTGCATGGGCGAATGCCACGACGGAGACAATAAGTCCCTCAACTCCGTCTGTAAATAATACGGGAAGTATGCTTGTGCCCGCACCCTGCTGCGCCATGATAGATAAGTAACAAAATTAAAACAGCCGTTGTAGCTCCAGTACAAAATTCAAGTGCTCCTGCTCCGACGCTTGGAGCAGGAGCACTTGAATTTTGAGGTGGGATTGAACCCAGGAATTGCCTGACAAGATATAAAAAATTGTACTGTTTAAGGGGAAACCACAACATCATACAAAGGCCCGGATTTGAGAAAGGCGCAGCATATATGCTGAAACACGTGTCATCCGCAAGGGGCTAAGAAACAGAATAAACTAAACAAATTAAAATTGTACTTGAGCTACAACGGCTGTTTCTATTTTGTTACTTATCTATCTTGGCGCAGCAGGGTGCAGGCACAAGCATACTTCCCGTATGAATAATATCTGTTATTGTATTACCTGCTTGTGCTAACATGTATTTCTGCCAAGTCAAATATTGATGAAATTGCTGGGCCACGGGCTTCATGTAACTGGTTTCAAGCGCCCTGATGCCTGAGGGTTTGTGTGCACTATATAAATGAATATAAATAAATAAATGAATGCCTCAACACGAGAGCACAGCAGTGTTGCAGTTCCCTTTCATCCAGCTGAATAAAACCCCACATACCCTCTTTCTGACTAACAAGAGTGCCTCCTGGTGAGGGGGGAGAGCTCAGGAGCAATGTGTTTGTCTTGGTAGCAAGACAAGGTAGCACAACACAGGTTCGAATCCCGATCACGTGCTTAGAAACCAATGTATTTTATTAAGAACACAATAAAAGTACAATTATAATTTTAAAGTAGGCCATGCAACTGCCAGTGGTTCATGATATGAAACATTAGACCATAACGTAACCTAAGATACATGCAATTCAGTATGTCAATGTAAGATATGTACAAAGGTTATTGAACAATTAGATAGCATTGCTTGTTCACATTTCCCAAAGTCAATGGCCCTCATTACGAGTCTGCCGGTGAATCCGCCGGTGCTACCGGCAGGTTACCGTCAGACTCGTCTTAACGTTTCCGCCACCTGGTATCCCACTGATATCCCAGCAATAGCAGGATATTACAGCTGGCGGAGGAACAGTATGTTTGCATTCCCTTGGAGTCCCAAAGGACTCCACGAGAATGGGAACTCTGAAGTTAGTAACAGTGCCAGTGCTTCAGTGAAAAACTCTCCCGGGAGGGCCAGAAGTACCAGCAGGTCAGGCCTGCCGGTAGTTCACTGCCCCTACCAACATAATTGTAGTTTGCCGGGTCGAAGAAAGGTGCCAGTAACCGTTGATACCAACAGTGTTTTCCGACCGGCAAACTTGTAATGAGGGTGTTTGTGTCTGAAAGAGATCATACTTTAATTTGATACTACAATTTAAGGATATGAGAAGACATAAGTGGGGGTTTCTAAACTGCAGGCCTACTGCAGAGAACATTTGATAATCCTCTGTTGAAAAAGTGTGATTCCTAGCATGAATTGTGTGTGAATTATTATGCTTACAGCCAATAGGGGATTGGTTTTGTACTTTCGGAGTATTTAATAATAGTAGTGTACAATTGCTTTGTTACTAATAATATTAATTTTAATATATTCCTGGACAATAATGTCAATGCACGAACACTTACAAAGGGGTGCTATAAGAGCCATAAAAGCCATGATAAAACACTAAAACCAATGCAATGCTGGGAGAGAGACATGAAAATGGACAGTGCATACAGGAAACTGCATTCAAAGAACCACCATCCAGAGCCCACAGAACATAGGTGTTATAGAGCCCAGGAAGAAGAGCCAGAGTTCAAGAGTACGAAAAGTTCATCAAGGCTTCAAGCCTACCCTTTCATATCCCAACTTACTTAGGGCCCCGTAGATAAAAGGTGTTATCACCAATTAGGGAATAGCCCATTCGTGAAAGAGAAGCTCAGCCAGACCTACATGAAGCCACCACAGATTAGACTTGCTGTCTAGTACAGGATAGCCCAATATGCTGCAAGAATAGAGCAGCCAAGCAAGCAGAGCCAGAGAGAACCAGGGGTTCCTGAACCCACCAGCATACACTGAATCCTCCTGTCTTTCATTCATTTATAAACATATTTAAAGAAAATCAACCTATATTATTCAATGTGGAAACATGATTCACCACCAATAATTATGTAACAAATAAAGTAGCAATATAAAAAAGCATTTTTCTTAAGGTCAAAAGGAAAGAAGACCTTGTTCTCATCAAGTTTCAAGTACTCTTTCTTTCTGTGATTAAGCTTTCTCATAACTATCCCTTTTTTTGGGTAATGACTATTAGCAATATTTGTGATTAAGTCTCAGAGTTATGGTTACTCTTCTTTCTTTGATTTCATACCTCAGAACACTCTACTCCTATCCATGCGGTCTTCGCTTTTTTCCTAAGCCCCTGAACTCGCTGACATTTCTATCACCCTTACAATCAATGTGACTATTGAGAGCAATAAATGCAGGTAGGCTAACCCTCCATATCTTTTGAAGTGTGGTCCTACTTTAGGTCTTGGTTGCCTTGGAATAATTCCTGTGCTGCTTCCACTTATCCATTCCACCTTTACATGTATTAACGATTGTTTTTCAGAAAATCAATTTCTTAAAGTCCATTCACTGCCTCCAATTTCAGTTTCACCCAACTGAAATGTGTTAAAAATATGTTTGTTTAGTCCTTTACAATATCCATCATATTATTAATTACCTCTAAATATAACTTTATAATCACTTTTTCAATATTAATGTTCTCTCAACAACTTCATATTCTCCACCCATCAGACACACACTCCCTGCTAAATGGCACACCACGGATGATTGCATCCCATTGTGTTTCATATGCAGCCTGAACTTCCCTTTTCATTCATCCTAAATAGTGCAAAAATTCCTCACCATTCTTGCAACCATTCCACATTTTCTTTCTATTCTTTTCTACAATGTTATTCTGTTAATCAATTAATGAAACCATTACATTAATGCAGTTCAATCATGCCATTAGGGTTTAGGAGAATGATTGTGTACCCAATATGTTTCTTTCTTTCCCAGGTATGTATTCCGGCCACTGTTCTTAGGATGTTTTCTCATTTGGTAGAACATTAGAAATGTAACAGTTGTGTGTGCCTGTTCCATGAAATGTTTTGTAGCTTGAGATTTCACATTGTTTAATGAATGCCTGAGTTTAGCACTTCAATCCAATCTTCTGCATGGTGTGATTGTTTTCCAACATATAAAGTGCCACACAATAATTTAAACATATGCATTAACATGGTCTGTGAAACATGTGCCAAGACATTGTAAATAGATCTCTTCTCCTCCTGAATATGAAGGAGTGGCATTAGAAATGTAAAGAGCACCGTTTCACTCTACACATATCAACCCAAAGAGGTGGTATTGATGTAGCTCACAAGGTATTTGAAACAGATGCAACAATTACAAAATAGGTGTAAATTATTGATGCCATTAAGATGTTCTGAAATAATTTATTGTGAAAGAAACACACTGATGGACAACTGGCTATGTCAATAAAGCACTTCTAATTGTGATTGAGATTGAGTGCCATCATAAACATACATGCTAAGGAAACCTAGAGTCAAAAAAATGTCTGAGTACTGAATCTGTGAACAAGTATCAAATCCTAAGGACAGAATAAAGTCCCTTCCCAAATAGCTACCGAATTCTAGAACATAGCAATATTTGTGTGATTAAGCAATAGGCACTGTGAGGAATTGCCATCTGGGAAGGGTGTAGAAGCCCTGTTTTTAAATCATTATTATTTAATGGGATAATGCTGATAATTCCAGATCAGTACGGGTGGTCTGCGAGCCAGAACCCCCTTTCCTTAAGCTCTATGCTCAAAGCATGCTGACATATGTATGTGCCCTGGTGAATCAGTCTTTGATCTTGTGGCACAAAACAGGTTCAGTGGTCACAAGTGCCTTTTTGACATCTACTGTGACAGCCAATACACAGCAGTTACAGGGGCTATGTTTAAAATACACAACTCTGTTCCAAAATTACATAATTATGTGGAGTGAACCTCCTGGTGACAGTTTCATCTTTAAACGTACGCCTTACCTACTATCAGGTGTGGTGGCTGGTAATTCATATGATTATTAAAGTCACATCTGATTTGAATTATAAACATTTAAACACAGTGATCCCAGGTTAGTTGTGGGAGGTTTGTGTGTATTTTAGTCAGACACCCTGTCTCTGTCAGCTGGCAGAACAAGAGATTGAAAGACTTTGCCTCTCTGTTGATCGTTTGTGAGATCAAGTAAAACCTCGATCAGGCAGGGCATCCCCTCAGCAGGAGGTACCATGTGAAACAAGAATCAAGGAACACATGCTAAACAAAATGACCAGCCTCACACATAATGTGGCCCACCAAAGGACCATTGATGCTATGTGTGTTGGAATGGATGGGACTAGTGTAGTCATAGGGAGCTCAGCACATTCCCGGAAGACTTCACCATCTTGTTTCTCTCTGTATCTTTCCTTCCTTCATGTCTCATCCACTTCTTCTAGCACCAAGGATTTTTGGGATTGTTGCAAGAAGGCAAGGACCATGTGAAACAAGGGCAGTGATTGAATGCCTTAAAGCAAGCTTGCTTGTGTCCTATGCTCTGTGGATGTTTGATTATAAAGGATGGGTCTCCCACTTCTTCTTTGATTCATTCCTGGACTGCAAGAAGAATTCATTTGAACCTCTTTTGAGAGATTTGACCTTGCCAGAACCCCGAGTCAGTGAGTTCAATATTGAGAATTCCAAGGCAAGGGCACACTCTGCTCCATGCCCGCTCTCAGTAGACATTATGGGTGAACTGCTGCAGGAGGAAGATCTGCCTCTATGCCAGTAATACTGGTACCCAGGACCTCACTGAAGGAGAATATCTCCTAAAGGTGTTGGCCAGCCACCCTTTGGTTCGGAGTGAGAAAACAATGACTCATCTTGTCCCTGAGCCCATGGATTGGGATTCACAAAAACTGAAGAAACCAAGCCACTGGTCTCCTGTATTTCTACCACATCCAACCTCATTGAACCTTGTCAACCACGTTCAAACACATTAAAAAAGAGAACATGTTCTGCTGCTTTTGGCATTTCTTCAAGCTCTTCGAGTAGCTGTTGCTGTATCTTGGAGCCAGTTTGTTTCTGTAGTGTGATGGCTGGGCATGCTGCCTCAACAGGTAGTAAAAGTTCACGGTTGTGTATGAATTCACACCCAGCATCTAAAAAAAGAGCCTCTTGCTCCTAGCAAATTCGTCTTTGACCTGTGATCAAACATTGAACAGATGCTGTTAGCCCCATTAACTCACTACATTAGAATGGTGCAGTAAAACTTCACAAGCTACACTCCGAGCCTGACTTATCTCTAGCTTCCTGTCTGGATCACTGCTACTCGCCACATGCCAACTTGAATTGAACCACTTGCACGATGACAAGAAGCCTAGTTCGAACAGCCAACAACTGATTAAGATACTGTTGGAAGGCACCAGCCTCCCTTGTCTATTTGCTGGCACCCTAGAGACTGGTTAAGCCTCATGTGCACCCTTTTCACCAACAAGCATATCCTTTTTGAACATTCTGGTGTTTTATTGTCTTTTTCCTTCTTGCTAAACATCCAGACAATGCTTGAATCTTTATATTCGGTATTCCTCCATCTGTGTTTTCAGGTGTTGGTTTTTCATAGTATTTTTAATAGTTATTTGTATATTTGTGTGTTTAATTAAAGTATATATATTTGTAAAGAATCTTGATTGGGCACTGCTTTATTTTTGACTGGTTTACTATTGCTATTTGGGTTGCACACACATCATACCAGTATAGCTTTCCCTCAGACCATGTTACCACATAAGGCAAAGGAGCATCTCTTAGCTGTGCCAGTTTCACTTTTATGATTGGGATCACTGTTGTTTTGTAGACTTGTGAGGGGTTAGTAGGCAGTGTAACCGCTAGTCCTCATTGTTCTCCTGTGGAATAGAAGCCATTTCATCAAAGTAAACACCAAGCATGAAAGGCCATGCACACAACTCAGTCAACAGGCCCAACACATGAGAAATTGAGACTACACATGCTGTTTTAAAAAAGGAATTTAGACAACGGAAAGTTGAATGGTGCAAGGTTTTCAATTAACCAGACTGTCTGTCATTACTCTGAGCAACACTCCAGACCATTGTTTAGCAGCATGCCTGCTTTACATAAGGGGAAAAGCCCAGATGCAAAAATCACCCTTGGCCCAATTTCAAAAGCGACATACCCGCCCAAACTGCTAGGTTGCATCCATTCTGCATGAGAGCACAAGCTACCCCAGAAAATGTTCAGCCTCATTGGGCATCATCAATGAGGTGTAGCCTAGGATGCTAGACACATCTCACTCTGGACACGGCTGGGCATAGCTGTCCATTCAGGGTGATATTTTCAAAACTGAAGATAGATTGCTGCAGATTTACAATTAATCATAAACTCTGGCATTGACCGGCCCACCATCCAGTCCATCATTTTTCTGTCTGCTATGCCAAGATGTAAGTTAAAAGATCATATGCAAATCAGCTCTGGTCCCACCATAAAAGGAGTAGACAAGCCTGAATTGCTAGCTCGCATCCCATCTGCATGAAACCACAAGAAAGCCAAGATGTTTATGCTCATTGTACATCATCAGTGAGGTGTAGTTTAGGGCCCTAGATACAGCAGATTCAGGACCTACAGCAGGGCATACTCATCTCACTCATGGAAATATTTTCAAAACTGAAGGTTGATGGCTTAATCATAACCTCTTGTGCACCTCTTGGCAACATTCCAGACCAGTGTTTTTTTCAGATTTCCAAGCCATTACATATGTGCAAGATAACATGCAAATCTATGTTTAGTGAGGAACCTTTCTCAGTGGACACTAAAAATTGGACCTCAGCCCCCACCTTGTTATTGCAAATTGTATTTGAGTCGCATGAACCTGGTAACAACGGAGAAAAAACGGTTCCTCAACTCGGTTTTGAAAAGTTGCTTTGGTTATCGTTACATTTTGTTATGTTCATGCACCAAAGAACAAAAAAAAAGAATTGACTTGGTTTTTAGTGATGATGGATGGTATATTAAGTGTACAGTGTACAGTTGCCCTTTGTGATGACACGTGTTTCAACGGATCTCACCGTCTTTTTAAAATCAGGGCCAATATATATGTCTTTCAGCATGCGTATGAAGTCATGGGTTCAATCCCATCCTGAAAAGACAAAGCTCCCTGACGTCCTTACGTTTCAGTCCGCGTTGCAAATCAAGGTTGGTTCCTCCTCTAATGTGATGGACAACTTTTATTAATTTGGACTCTTCCATTCCTGTACATATATTTTTTAAGTATGCCAGCCTGTCTTTACAAAACCTATTTTGCAGTGTCAGGGATTAGGAAGCTTAATAGTTTAATAAGCTTAATAGGCTGACTTTACAAAGGTTCCCACAGAACTCTAAAATGTGCATTATTTCCTCAACAGGTTTAACCGGGGACCCATCTTTCTTGGTTGCTTTGATCCCATTTTGACTATGTGTTCCCTTATCCTTCGGAAAATAGATATATCATGTATTTTTTTCATTTCCACAGAGAGTTGAGCCTTGCTATCTTGAATGACATTTTTCTTTTAATGCTTAATTATGAGGTCTGTACATTGAATTTGAATATAAATCAGTCTGATGGTTATTAGGCACCAAATGGAGTTGCATGATGTTGAGAAGTGACATCCAGAGATGACCAGGGCCAGCAGTTAGAAACAGAAAGGTTCTTTATTGGTTACAGTGCAGGAGAGATCAGCCTCAAAGTGTCATGGGATTTCACACATTCTGCCCTATGGCTAGGAGCAAAAGATGAGATACTATTTCATTTCAGAATTCCCCTCGTAATAGTGCACTAGCATTTGCTTGCCAAGGCCGAGTAGCATATTGTGCCTTGAAGCAAAGAGTGCTGCATGTTTAAAGGGCAGCCTAGGTTGACATATTCAGAAATAGCAATAGTAATGCTTCGAACAGCAGAACACACAACTGGCGGAAGGAACTAACTTTGAAGATGTACAGATTAGGATTAGGATTAGAAGATGAGGTTCTGCCCACTAGATGACAGCATTGTTGATGGTAAGGGGATTTCAAATATATACCCTATAAATATGTCATGACAGCACGATAGGGCTGTCTGGCTTGCAGTATTGGTGTTATGCTAAAAGTCTGTCAGAAATTACGGGGGGTGCATGCTTTTAAAATGCACCTTTTGCTCCAATTCTCGTGTTTTCGTTTATAATTAATGCAATAAATGCGCGCTCTGCATTGTATATTGAGATGGCATGCATTGAAATCCAATAATTGTGTTATTGAGCTAAGCTTTTGGATTAGTTTGGAAACCGTAGAGTAGGTTTTACATGACTTTATTAGTATTTATCTGGGTAACTTCAATTGTGGAGTTTATTTTGACTTTCAACTCTTTATTCCTATCTATATGCACTAGGAGCGACAGGACCTGTTGTGGACGTGTTGCAGAACCAGTGAGTAAGTCAGGTTTGAGGGTTGTACATTAATTGTGTGAGTGAGTTTGAAAGGTAAATACGCTTTGAGCCCCTCCCCCCAAGCCCAATTATAAATCATTGTTGCAGAGCACACATCAGCACTGACAGTAAGACGAGTGGAGACGCCCTCTGGGTGCTAAATCAGTGGATGATAGCTTCCCTGTCGCATAGCAGAGGACTAGACCTTACTCCTAGCTGAGCTGGAAGCTGGAGGGGAAGCCCCCATGAAGTTCAGAGCTCTGGCTGGCCGGGGTAATCCCAAGGGACACACGGCTGAAGTTTACACGACACAAGATTTAGTTATGCTAAAGAAACATCCACTGGCACACCCTCTATCACAGCCAGCTTCTGTCCAACAATCAACCATTGAGTGTTTGAAATTGAGGGGCTTTTTGATGATATTTTCAGTTGGTGTCTGCGCAACCTATATATATATTCTTCAGTTTTACTTCGATTTGACCATATATAATTGTGTGTGTCGCATAGGTGTAAGCATCTACGGAGACTTTAGAGCTCCTCTACTGCGTTGGTACATTAACAGTTGTTTTGGTTGTGCTTACACCCTTTGCGCCAATCTTTTCATTCCTTTTATAATAATGTCCAAAATAAAGATTGCGTTTCAATTTGTAAAGGTAATATTTTATTTTAGTTTTTGCCCTTGTTGGATGACACGTGTTTCGGCATTAGAACTCTGCCTTTTGTCAAATCCGGGCTGTTTACAACAAAGAAAAAAAGTCATACAAACAAAAAATGTGACTTAAGTTTTTGTCCTTACTGTTTAAAAGCATACAAGATAAAGCAATACATTCTGTATACATCCTTTGTTATTTTCAAACAAGATGAAATGAAATAACCTAATGTGATTACTTGTAGGGTGTCTATGACCTACAGTACGAGCAGGGGTGTGGTTGGAGTTAGGGGGGGTGTATGGGCATGGGTTCAAAACATTTCTTTCAGGTTAGTGTTCAATTGACTTGGTTTGCGAAGACTTAGTTATTGCTTGAATTAGTGTCTTACCAAGTATTGTCGTAGTTCAAAGTAAGTGGCTTCATTATGCCGTTGTTGTATTCATGGGCTCAAATCCCTCCTATTAAAAAAAATAATAAACACAATATATGGTGTATTTCCATTAGACCTCTTTTTGGTGAGAACCTTCTTCTATCATTATGTGCTTGGATTGTAAGAGCCAATAATATGCGTGTTTTGTTAATATGGCATGCTTGTTTTGCTTTGAAAATATTTTCTCTCAACATTGTTATTATTACTAACATGCTATTCCTTATCAAAAAATGTAAACAGGTCCCTTGGGGTTTCATTTCCCTACGCGTAAAAATCTGCACGCATTGCTGCGTGGTCCTGTTTGCGCGGGATAATTAATTAAAGACCTCTGTCTTGGGTGGGTTTCCAGCGGACTAAGGGCTTACCTCGAAAGTATATGACTCCTGCTTCACGCATCGGTTGCGTGGATCGTCTCCCTGGTGTTTCATTTTCACTATTAAGCCTAAGGCAGCTTGAAATGTGGTCCTTCCTTACTTTCCATTGTGGGTATAGTGGTGGCCATGTTTAGGGCTCGGTATGGTCGTATTTTTCACTGTTTGTAATCAGTTTGATCCCATTCTAATCTCATGAGTGTGACTATGTATTGAAAGCAAGACAATAAAGGCCTAATCATTATGTTTATATTTTTATTTTCACACGTGCGTGTGGAGCGCTGGTATGCTCCATGTTGGTTAAACTCTTTCTTCCGTATACCAAGACCGTATTTGGCTAAGCGTAGTCGCTTTGAATTATGGTTCAAGTAGTTCAGGGCTTAGAGTGGTTTTCCATACTCAAATGCTTGATTTGGTAAATTAGATTGGGTTTAAATTCATGGAGTATGGTGTTATTTACTTATCGGTTTTCAAATAATAGGTTATAGGTGTTTATTGTTTTTGAAAATGATCAGTTGGGAATAATACATCTGCTAAATTCCTGGTGTGTTGCCCTACTCAGCGAGGGAGTGTATTAATACTGCACCTTTTTCGCTGTGCATTGTGGTTTTGATAGTTTGAGATGTTTACGATTTCCTAAGTATTCTTGCTGTTTGCATTACTAGCATACTCGCTTCACACATTTCAAACAAAACACATCATTCAAATTTCTAAATGCATATTCTCATTGCAATGTCTTGTGGTTATTATGACTGGTTTTCTCACGCCTGTCATATCAAAAAAAACATTATCTATTTGGGCTGACCTTGTGGCAGATAAATCTGTTTATTACACATGTTCACAGAAAATGTACCATTTGATTGTCTGAATTCAGACCAAGTGCTACAGTTTTAAAGTGGCAGATAAGTTTGGCTTCTTCCTGTCGTAGTCGTAACTCCTGGTTCCCTCCTCATCTCCCCATTTGGATCTTCTTTAATCCAACAAACTTGATTTCTCTTTTGTCTTGTAGTTGGTGGTGCTTTTGCCAATGGTCCGATAGTGGTAGGTTTTTATCTTGGCTTCCAATCGCAGATATGTGTTCTCTAATTCGTACCCTCAATTCACGAATTGTGCTCTCAATATATATTAAGTTACAGCTGCATATGAAGGCATATATGACGAACTTGGAGCAGCAATTAATTTGTTCTCTGATAGGTGTTTTTACTTCGTTTTTGTCTTTCAATATATTCATATTTGGCATTGCATGTTGACACATTGAACAGAAACCACATTTTCTGAATCCTGAAGATGGTTGGGTAGCCATGTGGTTTTCGTTGCTTCCTCGTTCTCTGGTAGTAATGACGGACTTAGGCTGCTTCTTAGTGTTTTTGCTCTTCTATATACCATGGTAGGTCGGTCCTTGATGTATTCTCCAATATCAGGATCTAGTTTTAACAGATGCCAGTTTCTTTTAAGTACTTTCTTAATGTCCTTATTGTTAGCGCAATACGTGGTGATGAATTGAACTGTTTTGTTTTGTTTCTGTTCTTTGATTTTGTGAGTCAGAGTTTGTCGTCTGTCCATTGTCTGGGCCTTGTTCCAGGCTGTTGTGATTGCTTTTTGCCGGTACCCTCTAGCAGTGAATCTTTTGGTCAAAAGTTTGCATTCTGCATTGAATGCTGATGTTTCCGTACAGTTCTGTTCTGCTGGTATGAATTCGCCCTTTGAGATGTTTCTTATAACTGGTTGATGGTGACAGTTTGTTGAAAAGAGTGTAGAATTCACTTCTGTTTCCTTTCTGTAGGTTTCTGTTTTTAACTGGTTACCTGATACAAAAATTGTTAGGTTTAGGAAGTTGATTTCAGTTTGACTACTTAGTCCAATTAATTCTAACCCATATTGTTTGTCATTGATTTGATGTAAAAATTCTTCCAATTCATGTGAGGTTCCGTTCCAAATCATAAAAACATTGTCTATAAATCTCGTCCATTTTACTGTTTTGTTTTTGTATGCATCCAATTGATACATAAAAAGATCCTCAACCATTCCCATTACTAGGTTTTCAAGTGCTGGCGCGTATTTCACCCCCATTGCAACTCCTCTTATTTGCTTGAAGTATTGATTATCAAAGGTAAAGATATTATTCTCCAATGTTGTCATTAGCATTTCCTTGAGCATACAAACATAGTTGAAATGTGATGCCGATTTATCTTTAAAAATGTAGTCCATTGTTTCGAGTGCTAGGTTTTGTCTAACCGAGGTTACAACGTATCTTCACATCCCAAGTTGCTAATAGGTAGTTGTCTTGCCAGTGTATTTGTTCCAGCATGTTTATGGCTGCTGTAGTGTCTTTGAGAAAGGCTTGTAATTGGCATACCTTGGGTCTTAGGATATTGATGATATATTCAGCAAAGGGTTTGGTTGCCCAGCCAATACCACTTGCGATGGGCCTTCCTTCTGGGATATCTTCAAAATGGTTAAGTACTTTTGGGAGAAAGTAACTTGTTGGTGTTACTGGTTTTGAAACAAATAGATGTAGTTTTTCATCGTCCGTAATTAGCCCTTGTTGATGCCATCCTTCAATTAGATATTTTAAGTCCTGTGTTATCCATTTGGTGGGATTGGTGGTAAGTTAATCACAACAATTGGGGATGGCTAAATGATTATTTGCCATCTGAATATAATCAACCCTGTTCATTGTGATAATATTTCCTTCTTAATCAGATTCCTTTATAACGAGATCTTTGTTATTCTGTAGATTAAGTAATGCTGTTCTCTCCTGAGGGGTTAGATTGCTATGAATGCTTTTGGTAGTTGGTTTAGTTTTTCTTGTCAGTTGGTTCAAATCATTCGTCCCTGCTTTATAGAAGGCATCCACCATGTTGTCCGGTGATAATTGTGATGAGAAGCTAGATTTTGGTTTGAGTTCCTTCTGGGCTAAGCTTGCTGGATGTATCTGTAGTTCCTGTATGGTCTGGTGTATTGGGTAATCTTCCGATTCTTGTATTGATTTTAATAGATGTATATTGCCTAATTCTGACAATGTGCTGTCATTTTAAAATGCAGAAAATGTGCATATGTGCAGATGGGGTGATGTACCTGTGTGGAACTGCATTTGAAATATATAACTAACTGATCCTATACTAATTTGTCCCACTAACCTATTAACCATTCCTCTAACATATAATGCAGTTCATTAAACATAGTTATAGTTCATTAAACTAGTTATGTCACTAGTGTGGGCTGATTTTGATGTAATCTTCCGTTTGTCCACTTGTGTTGCGAAGAATTTCTTCAGTTTGAGTTTCCTAACAAACTTGAATAGGTCTATATGTATTCCAATTGGTTCAAACAATGTAGTTGGAGCAAATGATAGCCCTCTATTGAGAAGACTAGTTACTTCTATGGTCAGACTCTGGTTTGATAAGTTCATCACTAGGTTATTTATTTTGTTTTTTTTCACTGCCTCTCGTGCTGCTGCTCTTGTCAGACGCCGATATTCATCTAGAGCATCTGGGTTTCCTGTGTCCTCCTGACCCCCTCCTTCCTCTGCTCCGACTGTAGGTTGGGATGTGTCCGGTAGCTCGTTCACTTGAAAACAGACCTGTTTAGTTGGTATGTTTCTGTTGCCTTTTTTGAAGCGTCTAATTTGGTTTAAGAAACCATGGCCCATTTTCTTGTTTTTGTCTTGTACTCCGTTCGTGTTTACATCTGGTTCTTCTTCGGCTTCTGAGCTGGCTAACAACTTATTGGGAGTACTTTCTCTTGATGCTGGTTTTGTAAATTTATTATATTTTTCCTGAAATGTATATACTCTATCGTCTTGGTAGTCTCTGTCATCACAATAAAATGTCCTCAATTTGTGCAATTTGATAACGTCCTGATATTCTTTGAGACATTTTTAGTTTTCTCTTTGGTAACATCGAATGATTTTGCTTCCATAATTTCTTTTTTGATTTGTTCAATTTGTTCTATGGTCTTTTTATGTTCACGTTCCACATGTTTTATCAGCATTTCTAGGATTTGTTTTGAGCATTGATTTATGTTTGATTCCCAGTTGTCTGCCAAATCTTTATCATCATCTTTATTGAAATCTGGAAAGATAGGAATACAGAATCCTCTGGGGCTTTGTTCTTTAGTTAGATAATTTTTCAATGAGATAGTCTCCCAATACTTATCAATCTCCCAGTGTGATGCCCTCTCCAGTTTGACAAATTTATATCTGAGGTCCTCACGTTTGGGAGTACTTGAGTTAAATACATGAGTATTGCTCCCGTTGGGGGTAAACAGATTGTTAGCTTCTTTGTCCCTATTTTCCAGGTATTCCGCCATTGTTTTGTCTGTTTGTTTGGGGTCTGCATGTCACAATGTGTGAAATTGAGGGGCTTTTTGATGATATTTTCAGTTGGTGTCTATACGACCTATATATATTCTTCAGTTTTAGTTCGATTTGACCATATACACTTTTGTGTGTCGGATAGGTGTATGCATCTACCTATCAACCTATCAATCATAGAGCACTCGGCAGTCAACACTCACACCGCATTCCACCCTCAGGACCTAATTGCACTATCATTCATGCATATATGACTAGGCAGGAATAAAATACGCTACAACACGTCTTCACATCAGGGTCTTGTTTCTGTCCCCATCTCACAGGGCAACACCAGTTTCCCAATCGCAAATTAATATATTTCTTAGGGTGGCTTTAAAGAGATCTCATACCATCCCTATTGAAGCTGGATCCATATTAATTAAGCAATATAACTCGAGCGTCGGGGGCATTTCCAACTCAGGTAATGCCCCGGGGCCCATAGGTAAGGCCCCGAGCGAAGCCCCGGGGAATTACCAGAGTCGGTAATGCCCCCGACACTCGGGTTATATTGCTATTAGTACCCCGGCCCGAAAAAATTGCGTGACCGGGGCACTAAAAGCTTTTTGTCCCAAAACGCTGCAGCGTTTCAAAAAAAAAAAAAGAAACTGCCCGCCGCCATAGAAAGGAAAACAGAGTCTGTTTTCCCTTTCCATGGCGGCCATCGGGAGCAGACGCACTGGGAACACAAGTGTTCGCAGCGCGTCCACTTCTGAAAAAGGATCAAAAAGAAGGTAAGTGGGTTTGGGAGGGTGGGAGTGGGATGGGGGGAGAAAACAAAAAAAAAACCTACCTGTGTCCCTGGCGAGGGATGAGGGAAGCCTCCAGCCGTGTGGAGGCGCAGAGCGTGGGTGGCCCCGCTCCAAGTCTCCACATGGCTGGAGGCTTCCCTCGTCCCGCTATGGGACGTAGGAACAAGAAGGTAAGTTGGGGGGCGATGGGAGGGAAGGGAATTAAAAAACAGACTTACCTGAGTCCTCGGCGGGGGGCGAAGGCAGCCTCTCAGCCGCGGGGAGGCTCGGAGCCCCGCTTCGAGCCTCCTCATTGGCTGAGGGCTGCCACACCCCCCGCCCGGGACAAAAGCCGTGGAATCCCGACGGAGGGATTCCCGGCCGGGTAAGGACCCGGCGAGAGCCAATCAGAATGCGTGTTGCATTCTGCTTTGCTCTCACCGGGTACTAATATATAAAATAATATTTTGTCATTCATGTTTATTATACATGGTATCTTCAAGCAGTTTTGTGCCAAATGTCCAAATTCTTTCTACATTTGGTGTTGTGACCAAGGCTAGCTCTAGTTGTGTGTGAGCATGATCAGAATGAATAATTTAAAACAGTGTGAATATATCAATAAGTAAATAATGTTTATCTTGGTATCAGTCGTAGTTATTTTCAGTGTCAAGGTCAAGAGGATATTTTGACATCCATAGATCTCCAGATCAAATCTATGCATTAGTTCCTTTCCGTGAGAAAATTCAATATGGATACTAGTGCTACCTATTGTATGAGTCAATGTCATATCCACGGTCAGATGAAACAGTGCTCAGTGTTTTTGCCCCACATTAGCAATACAATCAAAATTCACTCCATGACATCCATTTTAGTTAATTGTAATCTTTGTAGACTATGCAGCCCACTCATTGACTTACTGAATGTTCCATGCACACTGCACTCCACCATTACCTTACTCTTAATAATTGTTCTTCTCCTTCCATTCATGTGTCCCCATCCTTCACTGCGACTCACAGATTTGGTGAGACCATTTATGAATCCGAGGGCTCCCAACCACAAGTATACACACGCTCCTGCTGAGAACTTGCTGATTTTCCAACACGCTGTGTAGCCACAAGAAACATTCCTTCCTAGAGTGTCCCAGTCATGAAGAGCTGATGTACCCGATGCACCAACACATTGTTACATTACGCATTTATGTTTGTGGTTGACATTCTCATCAACATCATCATTTGGTCTTGATCTGCACAGCGACACAGAGCTCTGCCATACAGGCATCCCTCCCTCACAGTGAGTGCCATGACTGGTTCATATAGAACCGTGGTGGCTCCCTCATAAGGTAAGGCACATGTGGTTTATCGAAGCTTTGGTCAAATATGGACACCAGCACAAGAAACCTATTGTTGACCATGGATTTAAAAGGTAGTACCTTCCATGAAGTCCATTACAAAATTGTCCATCCTCATTTTAGAATTGAAGCTCAGAAATGCACTCAATGCCATATAATGAGCCAATCTATGATTCAGCCCAGTATTTATATGACTTAAGATGTTTTAGTCTGTGACAGTCTTTATACGATAGGTGTGTTTGCTGAAGACTTACAGGGTAATTCATAGAATTTCGCAGAAAAGTGTCGCAAGCGGCTGGCGCAGAGTGTCCGCGTGCGATTGACTGCGCCAGGCACGTGCGCTAAAACCGATTTCCGCGCACAGCGTATTCATGGATTTTAGGCTCCCAAACCAGCCGTGGCGCAGAGTATCGCAGCGACCCTGCAGCAGCGCCAGTAACGCCCCCAAGAACGCCCTCGCGCAAGGAAAAGCCATCAAAATCGCTAAATCATCGCAAAGGGCTGCGCTAACCCTGGACCAGTTTACAGGGCTGCCAAACAAGGAACGCAAAGCGGGTAACGTGCATATCAGGGGTATGCGTGAAGTTATACACGCGATTAGCCAGGGTACGTGTATTACAGGGGTACGCGGGAAGTTTAACACGCGATTGGCCAGGGTACGTGTATTACAGGGGTACGCGGGAAGTTTAACACGCGATTAGCCAGGGTACGTGTATTACAGGGGTACGCGGGAAGTTTAACACGCGATTGGCCAGGGTACGTGTATTACAGGGGTATGCGGGAAGTTTAACACGCGATTAGCCAGGGTACGTGTATTACAGGGGTACGCGGGAAGTTTAACACGTGATTGGCCAGGGTACGTGTATTACAGGGGTATGCGGGAAGTTTAACATGCGATTAGCCAGGGTACGTGTATTACAGGGGTACGCGGGAAGTTTAACACGCGATTAGCCAGGGTACGTGTATTACAGGGGTACGCGGGAAGTTTAACACGCGATTGGCCAGGGTACGTGTATTACAGGGGTATGCGGGAAGTTTAACATGCGATTAGCCAGGGTACGTGTATTACAGGGGTACGCGGGAAGTTTAACACGCGATTAGCCAGGGTACGTGTATTACAGGGGTACGCGGGAAGTTTAACACGCGATTGGCCAGGGTACGTGTATTACAGGGGTATGCGGGAAGTTTTACATGCGATCAGCCAGGGTACGTGTATTACAGGGGTACGCGGGAAGTTTAACACGAGATTGGCCAGGGTACGTGTATTACAGGGGTAGGCGGGAAGTTTCACACGCGATTAGCCAGGGCACGTGTATCACAGGGGTACGCGGGAATTATCACATGCGATTTGGCTGTGTACGTGTATTACAGGGGTACACGGGAAGTTTTACACGCGATTCGGCTGGGTACGTGTATTACAGGGATGCGATTTGGCCAGGTACGTGTATTACAGGGGTGCGCAGGAATTATCACACGCGATTTGGCTGGGTACGTGTATTACAGGGGTGCGTGGGAATCATCACACGCGATTTGGCTGGGTACGTGTATTACAGGGGTGCGTGGGAAGTCACACGCGATTAGGCTGGGTGGGTCCTCACAGGTGTTCCCTGTACACCCTCCACGGCCCCTGCAGGCAGCCTACAAAACAGGGGACTACCCTGCACACCTGCTCATGTCCCCCTGCACCCCCACCCCCCAGCAGTGCAGGGGCAGCCTCCACCAGGCCCCCACTCATGTCTCCCACCACCCCCACCCTCCCGCCACCAGGGGCAGCCTCCACCAGGCCCCCACCCATGTCTCCCACCACCCCCACCCTCCCGCCACCAGGGGCAGCCTCCACCAGGCCCCCACCCATGCCTCCCACCACCCCCAACCCCCAGCAGTGCAGGGGCAGCCTCCACCAGGCCCCCACCCATGCCTCCCACGACCCCCAACCCCCAGCAGTGCAGGGGCAGCCTCCACCAGGCCCCCACCCATGTCTCCCACCACCCCCACCCCCCCGCCACCAGGGGCAGCCTCCACCAGGCCCCACCCATGCCTCCCACCACCCCCAACCCCCAGCAGTGCAGGGGCAGCCTCCACCAGGCCCCCACCCATGCCGCCCACCACCCCCAACCCCCAGCAGTGCAGGGGCAGCCTCCACCAGGCCCCCACCCATGTCTCCCACCACCCCCACCCCCCCACCACCAGGGGCACCCTCCACCAGGCCCCCACCCATGTCTCCCACCACCCCCAACCCCCAGCAGTGCACGGGCAGCCTCCACCAGGCCCCCACCCATGTCTCCCACCACCCCCACCCCCCCGCCACCAGGGGCAGCCTCCACCAGGCCCCCACCCATGTCTCCCACCACCCCCACCCTCCCGCCACCAGGGGCAGCCTCCATCAGGCCCCCACCCATGCCTCCCACCACCCCCAACCCCCAGCAGTGCAGGGGCAGCCTCCACCAGGCCCCCACCCATGCCTCCCACCACCCCCAACCCCCAGCAGTGCAGGGGCAGCCTCCACCAGGCCCCCACCCATGTCTCCCACCACCCCCACCCCCCTGCCACCAGGGGCAGCCTCCACCAGGCCCCCACCCATGCCTCCCACCACCCCCAACCCCCAGCAGTGCAGGGGCAGCCTCCACCAGGCCCCCACCCATGCCTCCCACCACCCCCAACCCCCAGCAGTGCAGGGGCAGCCTCCACCAGGCCCCCACCCATGCCTCCCACCACCCCCCCGCCACCAGGGGCACTCTCCAGCAGGCCCCCACCCATGTCTCCCACCACCCCCACCAGTGCAGGGGCACCCTCCACCAGGCCCCCACCCATGTCTCCCAACACCCCCACCCACCAGCACTGTGGGGCACGTGGCCAGCAGGCAGTCAGGCAGCAGCAGATGGCAGGTGGGAGCGTGCTCAGGGCTCTGGGGGGCAGTAATTTGGCCTCCTGGCCAGGAGCGTGGTCTCTCGTGTGTGAACGTGTGGACAGCCTGATAGGGAGTGAAATCCCACACGTCAGCAAAGGCCCTTAGCGCGTAAACCCGTCAACAGCATATGCGCGCCTATAGTCACCTGCACGTGCAGGAAATTGTTGCGTGACACGTCCCAGTGTCAAAGCGTGTGATTGGTGAAAATGGATCTACACGCAGAAGTGACAAAGCGTGTGATTGGTGAAAATGGATCTACACGCAGAAGTGACAAAGCGTGTGATTGGTGAAAATGGATCTACACGCAGGAGTGACAAAGCGTGTGATTGGTGAACGTACACGCCGCGTAAGTGACGCTGTACGTGTGGGCCTGTATATAAGGTACATGTAGAACACCATTTCCTTGTACGTGCTTTTCGTGGAGAGCGAGTGGGTGAATTCTGTAGTTCTTGTCGTTTCACACGCGATTTACTTCACAGCGTTTCCAGTTCGTATTCCCTGTTACCTCTGACAGCTTTTTCTCTTTTTTCTCTTTTACTGGTTTACCTGGGCCTGTTCCCTCAAACAGTGTCCCCTTCTACTGTTGTCCTGTCTTCTCAGACAGCGTACACATCTTCTTTTGGCGGGGGTTTAGCCAGCCAAACGCGCTCATTTTTCACGCTCTTTTACCTGGCAGACGGTGAGTCACGCACGTATCCAACTTCTGTGCTTGCCCCGTGTGTAGCCTACCCCTTCAGAGGTCATTCTAGGCTGCGTGTGACACGCATACGTTCATTCTTGTGTTACTGGGTGCCACAGCGTAGTGCAGGTTTTTCTTTCTGCACACGTGGTCTAGGAGGGGTTGCGTGCACGTCATCTCCCTTTTTTGGGCCTCCTGTGCGTTGCGCGACCCGTCATATTTCCCCAGGGGTTACAATCAGCCGTGCTAGAGCACTAGGGTACAATTACCATCTGGTACCCAACCCCTTTGACCCCCAATTGCCCAGGACAATTGTCTACAGCCACTCCCATACGCACATTAATATCAGTGCCATGGCTGGGAGGCGAGGATTCCGTAAGGGTGGCAAAGGTGGAAGAGCCACAAGTGGTGGCCGTGGTGGATCCGGTAGGGGACGTGGTCGTAACTTGCAGGGTGAGCCTGTCCCCCCATGTGTGGAGGACCAGTCAAGGGCACCCATCACCCCCACCCTCCCCCCCTCCCCCCCTCCCGTTGAGGCTGAAGTGGCTGACACCATCCATGCTCAGCCCTTGTTGGACCAGCCCATTGTGGCACCAGACCTGGCTGACTCCATGGCTGACTTCCAGGTCAGCAGGGCTACGACACGTGCGCTGGTGCACGTTGATGCCATCATGCCACGTGGATCTGGGGCAGCAAGGTCATCTGCTGCACCAAGGAGGCAGGGCGGAGAGGCTGCAGGGGCAGCTGCGGCTCCATCCACCCCAGCCCTCACACACCCAGCCAGGACAGTGTCGGTCCTAGTCCATGCTGCTGACATTCCCCCTGACACCATCACACTAGAGCCAATGCCTGCACCAACTCCCATGCTGAGTGTGCAATCCCACACTCCTGATACAGAGTCCACCAGGGCTCCTGCCCCTAGTGTCCAGAGCGGCGCAGGACACTCAGGATCACCACCACCTTCCAAGCGGAAGAGGAAGAGTGCTCGTCCGGCACAGGCTGATGCCCCAGACACGGCTACACAGTCCGGCCCGTCCAGGAAGCCCAGCTTCACGGATGACGAACTGAATGCACTTGTCGAGTATGTGTCCGGACATGACAACGAGATGGTCATTGTTGCAGGATCCAAGACCACACCTGCACAACGCCAGGCACACTGTCAGACCGTTGCGGACATCGTAAGTGCCCTTGGAATCGTGAGGCGCACAGCCAATGATTGCTATAAGCGCTGGAATGACCTAAAGCGCAGGGCAAAGAGTAAGCTGGCCTCAAGTCATGCCGCAACTCTAGTGACTGGAGGTGGGTCTCCAGTAGTAGACATGGAACTCACTCCACATGAGTCAGTCGCTGGGACCTACGTCACGGAGGAACAGATCCAAGGCGTGGGAGATCTGGCTGATTACGAGGCATTGTCCGGTGAGTGCACATGCATGTGTGTGTCATCCATGTGCATGGTGTGTGTGTGAGGGCTTCTGTTCGGGTGCCAGGTGAGAGTGTGTGCGCCTGAGTCGTATGGGTCAGCCATGTGCTTCATGCAATCCTTCCTGCGCAGCTGCATTTGGCCATAGCAGTATCCCTTCTGCCAACAGTAGACATCTAGCACAACTGCACGCCAGTTGCCCTTGAAGTGTCACCTTGACACAACATATTTGCTTCTTTTTCACTGTTCATTCAGTCAGTTTGTTTGCATTCCACCACTTTCACTAGGCATGTCGCTGTCCACTAGTCACATGTCTGACATGGGTATGATAAAGTGGAGTGACTTTGTTACCTGGATATCATTTGTACACACATGTCCCTGTGCAATTTGACAATTTCAGACTGGCAGGTCCAGGTGAAAAATCTGACCTGTTAGAATTAGAAAAGCTATTACATGCGGGAACTGGACTGAATGAATAGGTGCTGCCCTCCTCTCCATCTTCACTCAATAGCAATGGTACATGCCATCTGTGTGATGGCATGTGTGTTTCACCTGCCAATCACAGGCCAATGTGTGATGCCACTGCCAGGCAGCATGCAGAAAATGTGTTCATCTTCCATCTTGGTGTCATCAGTGTGTGCCATTTGCCTGCACTTCATACGCAGTGAGGGTGCATGCATGGGAGGGTTTCAGTCATGTGGGACATGTGTCAATCAAGTACTGGTTCTCTTGCTTCTCAGCCCTCAATGTGTGCCATGGTGCTAATGCCTGTTTCCATTTCTTTGTTTTCATGTCTTTGCAGGGGAAGACGCACCTGATACTGCTGGGGTTGTGGAGATGGTGCAGACCCAGGAGGTGTCCCAGGGCCGACCACCCACCAGTGAGGGACGTGGTGTGGTGGTGGGGGAGAACCCACAAGTGCTGCAGGTCGTGCTCTCAAGGGGTGTCTCTGGCTGCACCTCCCCCGAGCTGTACTCAGGTGTTGATTCGGATGAGACCTACGTGCCGTCGCAGGTGAGTGTTCCAGGGAGGGATTCTGTTCTGTCTCACCCACCTGCACCAGGGTCAGTACCCTCCATGGGGATGTCAGTGTTGGCAGCTACGCCTTCGGTGGTTACGGATGCAGGGTCACACTCCGCGACATCTGATCCTGTTCCTGGGCCAGCAGATCAGAGGGGGAATGCAGTCCTGCAGCCTCAGGCAGTGCCGGCACAGCAAGGCGCAGTTCACCTTGCCCCAGACAGGTGTGGTGCCCGCCGACGTGGTGGCCGTACGCCACCCGGCAATACCGCATGGGAGCAATCCATTTACGGTATGGCTACCCAACAGGCTGCATCATCCGAGATGATGGCTCAGGCCATGGATAGGGTGGACACTTCCATTGTCCCCCCAGAAAGGCTGATGGAGCGACTGGAGCAGGCAACCGACTCCATCTGCCAGTCACACAGGGAGGACATGTTGGGGTCCAACAGGGACAGGCGGGCGGCACTGGCGACTCTGCAGGAGGCCATCTCCATTGAGTCCCAGGGCCACAGGGAAGCCCTGAGGCAGGAGCTCCTACACCTCAGGACGACTCTTGTTGAGCTTGAGGCTTCAACACACCAAAGGACAGAACAGCAGCTGGAGCGTCTCACCCGTACGCTCTCAGCTGAGATGCAGGCAACGAGGGCGGAGGTCCGGGCATCCCGTGAGTTGTTGCATGGGGACCTCCGCACACTCATCCTCCAGAACCAGACCTACCACACCCGCATGCTTGCAGCCATGGAGGAGCAGACTAGGGCCTTGCGTGGGCTGCCTCCCATAGTGCAACCACCTCCGGATGCAGCTGCACAGGGTGATAATAGCGACAGCAGTGATACTCCCACAATAGGGTAGCCGTGTGGGCCATGAGCCCATGGAGGTGTTTTATCTTCCCAGGATCCACGCAGGTGGGTTCTGGTGTGCATCCTGTCCTCGGACCTCCTGGGTGGCCTCCCCAACCCCCCCGGGCCCATCAATGGCCAATTTTGATTGTTTCTTATTTTTATTTTTATTTTGATTTCTTTTATTCCCAATTTTTTTGGGACGATCTGTTGGCTTCGATCTGTTGGCTTCGATGTGTTGGCTTCGATCTGTTGGCTTCGATGTGTTGGCTTCGATCTGTTGGCTTCGATCTGTTGGCTTCCGTGGTTCCTGTGGGCATACGCTGCATTGTGGCTGGGCACATGCAGGCTTGTAATGTATTTGGTTCAGATGCTTGGGTTTGAGTCACACACACCCCTCCTGCTTCCCGTTTCCATGGGCTTGCAAAGGGTGTGCCCAAGTGACAGTGAATTACACAGTGACGTTGGACTCCCATGAGCTGTGTGGCCAGTCTGTAGTCAATACTGTGTATACATTCATAGTGCATATTGCTGTTGTGTTGTACACTGCATGTTGCATTGATGTGTAACTCTTCTTCTGTGTCTACCTCCCAATTTGCAGGTCCCTTCCTCAAGTCCACACAAGGACCTCTAGTCTGGAGATGGGGACCATGTTGGCAGCAGTGCACCTACAACTCTACATGGCGCCAACACTGCACAGTTGGTAGTGGTGGGAGTGCAGGCATTTCCAGGTGGTGAGACTACTAATATGTAACATTTGTGATGTCATGTTAATGGTACTACGTGCTCAAGTATGTTGTTGGTCCGGCATTGCTGTGAGCATTTCAGGTGTTGCAGGTTTCTAATAGTGCCACTGTACATAGTGAGAGTGATGTCATGTTGTGGGGATTACTTTGTTTACCTGCAATTAGCATGACATGGCACGGTGTGTCGTGTGGCAGTGCTGGGGTTGGGTTGGCTGACATGGCACTGTCCTCTTGTTGCATTTTGCAAGTGGGTATTCATTTTAGCTGCTTCAATGTGTAACTTCACAAAACTGCATTGGTGGTGTCTGTGTGGGTAGGGATGCACACATTGTGACACTTCCAGGTGAACAATCTCAGGCTGACATGGTATTCCCGGTTCATTCTCCAGACATTCAGGATCAGTGTCAGGTTGAGTCATCATTGATTGTCAGATGGAATGTGCCAGGGCAGTGTGCACTCCACAGGGGTGTGATTTCTATGTGAAGTAATTAGCCACTAGCTGTGTACGGGCTGCCTCCCCCCGTGCCCTTTCCCCTCCCATGCGCAGCGGCTGTGCATGTGGTTGGGGATGTGGGGCCACCACCATGTCCACGGCCAGGCCCCGGCGTGTTGCAACGTTGTGCAGGACACATGCTGCCACTATGATCCTGCACACTACTGGGGGAGCGTATAACAGCTGCCCGCCAGAACGGTCAAGGGAGCGAAAGCGTGACTTTAGCACTCCGAATGTGCGCTCCACTATGCCCCTCGTTGTAATGTGGGCTGTGTTATATCTTACCTGGGGTGGCGTGGTGGGGTTCCGAATTGGCGTCATCATGTGGGGGCTGAGAGGGTAGGCACTGTCCCCTGTGGAGGTGGGGATTGGTATCATTGGTGAGGTTGTGACCTTGCTCAGTATCCAACATGCATGCATGTGCAGTGGCATACATACTCACCAAGCAGCCATGTATCGCCATGCCGCCCAGCTTCTAGGTCCCGGCTTAGGGTGGACATTCGGTAAATGAAGCTGTCGTGGGTGGAGCCGGGATAGTTGGCATATACTGAGGTGATGATTCCCTTGGCATTACATGCTACCTGCACGTTGATGGAATGCCAGTGCTTGCGGTTCCTATAGATGTGCTCAGATGCCCTGGGGGGACGTAGAGCCACATGGGTGCAGTCGATGGCACCTAGCACTTTGGGGAATCGTGCCACTGCGTAAAAATCCAGGGCGGCAGCATGCCTTTCTGCAGGTGTTCTGGGCAGGTATATGTGCCTGCGGACTGATGGGCGTGCAGTCATGATGTTCAAGACCTGGTGTAGGCAGTGTGACTGGGTGGCCTGTGACACCCCACCCACTATGGCACCTGCTGAAATGATCCAGTGGCTAAGAAGTGCAGTACATTGAGGACCTTCTCCAGGGGGCTGAGTGCTTGGGAGCACAGGGTGGGTGATGTGAGGTCATCCTCCCACTCACTCACCAGGTCCAGTATGATGTGTGGTGGAAACCTGTACCTCCCATACACCTGGTCATCAGGCATCCCGAAAAGGCTGGTTCTGGGTGTGAATATTCTGGCCCTGACTATCCTCCTCCTCCTCCTTTGGTAGCCCACTGCCACTGCTGCTAGGAACGGTATGTTCATCCTGGCGTCTGAGCTTGTTATTGTTAAAGTCCGCAATTTTATGCTTTGCGCGTGTTCTAGGCGAGCGTGTGACCCGCGCACCCCTGGAATCCAGTTCCCAGTCCAATAGCGTGTGGAAATTCACACGCACCACGGGATACAGCGTGTGACCCGCGCACCCCTGGAATCCAGTTCCCAGTCCAATAGCGTGTGGAAATTCACACGCACCACGGGATACAGGTTCGCTGACGTACTTGCGTGTGTAAGTGGCCGCGCACCCATTAAATACACGTACATAGGCCAATCGCGTGTACGCGCACTTTTGTCCAATTACACGCGATGACACTCTGACGTGCAGTATCTCCACGTGTGCCCCTTCATCACGTGCTGAGTGGGGAACACCCGTGCGGGTCACGTCACAGACGCGCTTACGCGCTGAGGGACTCTGGTCCAATAGAATCGCGTATGCGTGCTGACGCGCTTACGCGCTAAGGGCCTTTCCTCGGATTTCACGCTGACGTGCAGGATATTCACGTGCCAAATCACTCCGTATCAAGCTGGCCACGCGAAAACACACGGAAGCCCACGCTCCTGCCCAGAAGGCCGAGTTACTGCCCCCCAGTGCCCCGAGCAGCCTCCCACGTGCCATCTGCTGCTGCCTGCCTGCCTGCCTGCTGCCACCGTGCCCTGCCATTTGGTGCCTGCACATCAGCCATCTGCAGGGGTCCAGTTGCTGTGTCCACCCCTGCTGGAACTGAAGACTCCCGACTGGGATTACATCGCTCCACAGCCCAGCCCCAGGACCCAGTTGCCCACCCACACCTGCCTCTGGGGTTGCCATGTCGGGCACTTCCACATCTGGCACCAGTGGCAACCCCAGGCCAGAGGGGCAGAGGGGCACCAGCTTCACTGTCACCGAAGTTGGTGTCCTGGTGGAGCATGTCCTGGGGCAGTATGATGCCCTCTTTGGATCGTCCCGCGCCAGCAAGGAAGGACGGCAGAGGATCTGGGCCGACTGTGTGGTTGCCATCAACGCGGAGGGGGTGGCAACCCGCGACGTCCTGAAGATCAAGAAGCGCTGGGAGGACTTGAGGTCCAGGACCCTTGTGAAGGCCCGGCGCCTCGTGGAGGGGGGCCGGGGCCGCATGAGTTCCATCCAGATGAGGGTCCTGGAACGCGTACGCCCAGCGCTCCACGCCCAGATCCTTGAGAGGGAGGCCCGTCTGGAGTTGAGCGGTAAGTGTCCATGCATTACTGTGTGAGACAGGGCATGTTGCGGTGTGCTGGTTCTATGATACTTGCCTGTATGTGTGCCATAGGCCATGTATGCATGTATGTGTGCAGGGACATCATGGTAATGCATGTGCGACCAGTGATGTGTGATGCACATGGTTGTTGCATGTGTTGAAATGCCGCATGGGGAGCCCTATCAGATTTTGAACATGAGAGCATGCCAGTCTCTGTACCTGGACATGGGTGGGGGTGAGGGATGGGTGCTGATGCCAGGTACATATATGGTAGCCATGTCTGTGTGCCTGACCTGCGTGTCTGTGACTTGTGCATGCCATGGATGCATGACACATGTGTGTGACAATGCAGAGATTCAGTAAAGCAGCCAAATTAACCTTGTATCCGCTGTGTTTGGTGTGTTTGGGGCCAGATGGATGTGACTGAGGTGAAGTGTGTGCATGTGATGGGCATGAGCCATGATGCATGTGAGTTACATATCATTGAATGTTTCAAGAGTCCATTGGACATTCATGGAAATGTCCATGGCATGCACCATGCCTGTTACTGTGTGTGTTTTGCCTGGACTGACCCATGTGTTGTGGAGGGACATGATGGAAGTGTACTTTGACAGTGGTGCTCATCTGCTATTGCTTCCTGTCTAGGGGACCATTGTACAGTGCCCTGATGCTTGTGTTCTTTGTCTCCCTCTACGCAGCGGCTAGTGAAGAAGAGGGCGGAGACGGCGCTGTGGAGCAAGGCGGCGGGGATGCCCCCACGGCTGCAGCGGAAGGGGTGGGTGAGCCCCCACAGGGGCCTGCTACGGTGGGAGACGGTGAGGAGCCATCCAGGTTGGTGGTTTGCACAGAGGAGGAGGAGGCCGCCACTGGGGCACACATGGGGCCTGGTGGGGGCATCCCTGCTGGTGCAAGTGGTGCAGTCCAGGGCCAGGGGCAGGAGGCAGCACAGGTCACCGTGGAGGGGCCTGTGCATGTCGCTGTCCCTGACCCTGTGAGTGCACCACCATGCACCAGCAGGGATGCCCCGTCCCAGGCCTGTCCGCAGGTAGAGGGGATGTCCATGTCACCTGACTCCCCTCCACCTGCGGACGTGGGAACCCCTGGCCGTGCGGAGAAGGTCCTGATTGGGGTCGCGATGCGCACGGCTGTGATTCGTGATGCCGTGCGTGCTTCCCGGGAGGAGCACGCACGTCATCACGAAGTGCACCGTGCCGACGTGGCCCAATTGGGATTGGCCATGTTCGGGGGTTTCCTGCATGTGTTGGCCAATGTGGCGGCCCTCTCCTCCTCTGTGCAGGCTATCCACCAGTCGTTCTCCTTGCCGTCTTCCAGCCCAGATGCCACCAGGGCCCCCTGTGGACCTGCCCCGACCAATGCAGCCAGCTCGGTGGGGATCCCATCCCTGCCACAGTCGGGAGTCAGAGATCCAGCAGGGGTGGACACCAGAGCAACTGGACCCCAGCAGATGGAGGATGTGACGGCATCATCGGGCAGGGCACGTGCACGACGGCGTCGGTGGTTTCCATCAGCCTGGATGCCGTCGTGCTGGCACAGGCAGTTGCGTCGGAGGCAGCAGCAGGCTCAACGTGGGAGGCATCATGGCTCGGGGCCATCAACATCAGGGGTGCAGGCATCGGCCGGAGGGCAGGAGAACCCTGGAATGGGAGTGGCTTCCGTGTGGGAGAGGTTGTGCCAGCGGATAGGTGCGGAGCGGCAGCGGGCAGAGGAGGAACGGCTCACGATGGTCAGGGCGGAAGACTCCATGCGGAGGGCGCTGAGGCGGGCTGAGTGCCTCGAGGGTCTTCGCAGGGAGCTTGAGCTTGACACTGCGTTATCCCTGCGGGACCTCGGGGCCAGGGAACATGCCCGCCTCCAAGCCATTGACCAGGAGTTCGATGATGCCCTGGCCCATGACAACAACCAGTGAGCTGTCCGAATAGCCCGCTGCCTTTGTATATAGTTGTATAGTTAGGGTTAGGTTTCCTTTGTTTTTTTGATTTTTTTTTGGTTGCGATTGGACAATGCACCACTTTTTTGTATATAGTTCACTTTTTAGTTAGTAGTCAGTTAGGTTTAATTTGGTAGGGCTCATGGACCCAGGATGATCTTCTTCATTGGCTTATTTTAATTTTTCAGATTATTTTCTTGGACATTCATCTTGTTTTGTTTGATTTGCTTTGTGTTTTTTCTTATTTCATTTCCATTCTACTTGCTGTTAAATACATATTATTTTTTTAATCTTCAATGTGTCGTATCATCTCATTGCTTTCAGGCATGTCATGTTGGGTGTTTTGTCATTCACTTGCAGCCATTGTGTGTGACAGACATGTGTTAAATTGCATTATTTAAATTGGGGGTGTAACATGTAATTGCCTTTGATATGTGGGTGGGTGTGATAGTTGGTTGGGCCTTTTGGCAGGGGAGGATGGGCATTACGGACATGATTGGGGAATGTTGGGACCCAGGTGCAGGGGGGCATGGATTGGACATGGGTGGGGGCCTGCTGGCAGGTGCCCCACAGTGCTGGGGGGGTGGGGGTGGTGGTAGACATGAGTGGGGGCCTGGTGGAGGATGACCCTGCACTGCTGGGGTGTGGGGGTGGTGGGTGACATGAGTGGGGGCCTGGTGGAGGGTGACCCTGCACTGCTGGGGTGTGGGGGTGGTGGGTGACATGAGTGGGGGCCTGGTGGAGGCTGACCCTGGTGGCTGGGGGGTGGGGGTGGTGGTAGACATGAGTGGGGGCCTGGTGGAGGGTGACCCTGCACTACTGGGGTGTGGGGGTGGTGGGTGACATGAGTGGGGGCCTGGTGGAGGGTGACCCTGCACTGCTGGGGTGTGGGGGTGGTGGGTGACATGAGTGGGGGCCTGGTGGAGGGTGCCCCTGGTGGCTGGGGTTTGGGGGTGGTGGGAGACATGAGTGGGGGCCTGGTGGAGGGTGCCCCTGGTGGCTGGGGGGTGGGGGTGGTGGGAGACATGAGTGGGGGCCTGGTGGAGGCTGACCCTGGTGGCTGGGGGGTGGGGGTGGTGGTAGACATGAGTGGGGGCCTGGTGGAGGGTGACCCTGCACTGCTGGGGTGTGGGGGTGGTGGGAGACATGAGTGGGGGCCTGGTGGAGGCTGACCCTGGTGGCTGGGGGGTGGGGGTGGTGGTAGACATGAGTGGGGGCCTGGTGGAGGGTGCCCCTGGTGGCTGGGGGGTGGGGGTGGTGGGAGACATGAGTGGGGGCCTGGTGGAGGCTGACCCTGGTGGCTGGGGGGTGGGGGTGGTGGGAGACATGAGTTGGACATGGGTGGGGGCCTGCTGGCAGGTGCCCCACAGTGCTGGGGGGTGGGGGTGGTGGGGGACATGAGTTGGACATGGGTGGGGGCCTGCTGGCAGGTGCCCCACAGTGCTGGGGGGTGGGGGTGGTGGGAGACATGAGTGGGGGCCTGGTGGAGGGTGACCCTGCACTGCTGGGGTGTGGGGGTGGTGGGAGACATGAGTGGGGGCCTGGTGGAGGCTGACCCTGGTGGCTGGGGGGTGGGGGTGGTGGTAGACATGAGTGGGGGCCTGGTGGAGGGTGCCCCTGGTGGCTGGGGGGTGGGGGTGGTGGGAGACATGAGTGGGGGCCTGGTGGAGGCTGACCCTGGTGGCTGGGGGGTGGGGGTGGTGGGAGACATGAGTTGGACATGGGTGGGGGCCTGCTGGCAGGTGCCCCACAGTGCTGGGGGGTGGGGGTGGTGGGGGACATGAGTTGGACATGGGTGGGGGCCTGCTGGCAGGTGCCCCACAGTGCTGGGGGGTGGGGGTGGTGGGAGACATGAGTGGGGGCCTGGTGGAGGGTGACCCTGCACTGCTGGGGTGTGGGGGTGGTGGGTGACATGAGTGGGGGCCTGGTGGAGGGTGACCCTGCACTGCTGGGGTGTGGGGGTGGTGGGTGACATGAGTGGGGGCCTGGTGGAGGGTGCCCCTGGTGGCTGGGGGGTGGGGGTGGTGGGAGACATGAGTGGGGGCCTGGTGGAGGCTGACCCTGGTGGCTGGGGGGTGGGGGTGGTGGTAGACATGAGTGGGGGCCTGGTGGAGGATGACCCTGCACTGCTGGGGTGTGGGGGTGGTGGGTGACATGAGTGGGGGCCTGGTGGAGGGTGACCCTGCACTGCTGGGGTGTGGGGGTGGTGGGTGACATGGGTGGGGGCCTGGTGGAGGGTGACCCTGCACTGCTGGGGTGTGGGGGTGGTGGGTGACATGAGTGGGGGCCTGGTGGAGGCTGACCCTGGTGGCTGGGGGGTGGGGGTGGTGGTAGACATGAGTGGGGGCCTGGTGGAGGGTGACCCTACACTGCTGGGGTGTGGGGGTGGTGGGTGACATGAGTGGGGGCCTGGTGGAGGGTGACCCTGCACTGCTGGGGTGTGGGGGTGGTGGGTGACATGAGTGGGGGCCTGGTGGAGGCTGACCCTGGTGGCTGGGGGGTGGGGGTGGTGGTAGACATGAGTGGGGGCCTGGTGGAGGGTGACCCTGCACTGCTGGGGTGTGGGGGTGGTGGGTGACATGAGTGGGGGCCTGGTGGAGGGTGACCCTGCACTGCTGGGGTGTGGGGGTGGTGGGAGACATGAGTGGGGGCCTGGTGGAGGCTGACCCTGGTGGCTGGGGGGTGGGGGTGGTGGTAGACATGAGTGGGGGCCTGGTGGAGGGTGCCCCTGGTGGCTGGGGGGTGGGGGTGGTGGGAGACATGAGTGGGGGCCTGGTGGAGGCTGACCCTGGTGGCTGGGGGGTGGGGGTGGTGGGAGACATGAGTTGGACATGGGTGGGGGCCTGCTGGCAGGTGCCCCACAGTGCTGGGGGGTGGGGGTGGTGGGGGACATGAGTTGGACATGGGTGGGGGCCTGCTGGCAGGTGCCCCACAGTGCTGGGGGGTGGGGGTGCAAGGGGACATGAGTTGGTGTTCATTAGTTCAAGGAGACATGTGCCTTTGCTGGGGGGCATGCCCATGGTGGGTGGGCTGCCTGCGGGACATGACCAGGGATGCAGGGTAGTCCCCTGTGGTGTGGGCTGCCTGCAGGGGCCGTGGAGGGTGTACAGGGTACACCTGGGAGGACCCACACTGTCAAATCACATGTGGAACTTCCCGCGCACCCCTGATATACACGCGCCCAGGCTATTCGCGTGTGGAACTTCCCGCGCACCCCTGGAATACACGCGCCCAGGCTATTCGCGTGTGGAACTTCCCGCGCACCCCTGAAATACACGCGCCCAGGCTATTCACGTGTGGAACTTCCCGCGCACCCCTGAAATACACGCGCCCAGGCTATTCGCGTGTGGAACTTCCCGCGCACCCCTGAAATACACGCGCCCCCAGCCTATTCGCGTGTGGAACTTCCCCCGCACCCCTGAAATACACGCGCCTAGGCTATTCGCGTGTGGAACTTCCCGCGCACCCCTGAAATACACGCGCCCAGGCTATTCGCGTGTGGAACTTCCCGCGCACCCCTGAAATACACGCGCCCAGGCTATTCGCGTGTGGAACTTCCCGCGCACCCCTGAAATACACGCGCCCAGGCTATTTGCGTGTGGAACTTCCCGCGCACCCCTGAAATACACGCGCCCCCAGGCTATTCGCGTGTGGAACTTCCCGCGCACCCCTGAAATACACGCGCCCAGGCTATTCGCGTGTGGAACTTCCCGCGCACCCCTGAAATACACGCGCCCAGGCTATTCGCGTGTGGAACTTCCCGCGCACCCCTGAAATACACGCGCCCAGGCTGTTCGCGTGTGGAACTTCCCGCGCACCCCTGAAATACACGCGCCCAGGCTATTCGCGTGTGGAACTTCCCGCGCAACCCTGAAATACACGCGCCCAGGCTATTCGCGTGTGGAACTTCCCGCGCACCCCTGAAATACACGCGCACAGGCTATTCGCGTGTGGAACTTCCCGCGCACCCCTGGATCTTCCCGCGCACCCCTGTAATACACATAGCCCGCTCCCCCAGGCCCGATCGCGTGAGGAACTTCACGCGAACCCCTGTAATACACGTAGCCCGCTCCCCCAGGCCCGATCGCGTGAGGAACTTCACGCAAACCCCTGTAATACCCGTAGCCCGCTCCCCCATCACGCGAACCCCTGTAATACACATAGCCCGCTCCCCCAGGCCCGATCGCGTGAGGAACTTCACGCGAACCCCTGATATACACGTAGCCCGCTCCCCCAGGCCCGATCGCGTGTGAAACTTCACGCGAACCCCTGTGATGCACGTACCCTGCTGAAATCGCGTGTTAGACTTCCCGCGCACCCCGGTATACACGCACACGTATTTTTTGTCAGCGGGTGTCCGTGTTTGTGGGTACCCCTTTGCACGTCATTTTTCCTGGAGGGCCACAGTATGGGACATTCATCATGGCAGTATATAGGTGCGATTTGTTGGCGCACCTTTTGGCGCACATTTCTTACAGCCGCAGAGACGCTACCGCCTGCTTTCTTGTGGCGGTCGTGTTTGTGCCTGTGCGCTGGTTTGAGCGTGCGCTTTTTTCCCCTATTCTATTCCATGAATACGTGTTGTAGGCGAGCGTGTGGGCGTTCCGCGCACTTGTGCCCTGTACTTCCCCCGTGACGCCCACGTTTTGGCAAGTTGTTCCCCATTCCGAGTGTTACGCCCGTGTTCCGCCTACTTTTGTTGCGTGCGCCGCGCTATGTGCGAATTTCGCTGTGGCCTGTGCGATTTTCGCTGTGACCTGGCGCACGCTGTTAGATGGCCTGTGCGCCAACGTGCGCCGCGCACTTTTTTATCGCACATCCGCTGGTTTTCTCGCGCACGGCCTTCCATGAATCGACGTGCGCTGCTTTTCGTGCGATTTTCGCAATTGCACTGCGATTTTCACTATTCCACTGCGAATCGCACGTTTTTGCCCACTTGCGCCGGGCTAATTATTCCATGAATCGGCCTCTGCGTTTATCAGTTATAAACAAGGCCAGACATATTTCTGCAGTTCTCTAATGCTATTCAAAGCATCAATATTACAACTACTATTATTTAGTACCATGAATTTGAGTATTGTCTACAATTTATAAACAATATCCTTTTTTGCACTTTTTGTTACATTTTAATAATTTTCACTTGTGAAGTGGTGCATATACTTTCCTCAAATTATTCTGTGTTTGTTTTTACCCACTTTTTCCTTCCCCGGATCCCTGTTACCAAACGGTTCTCAAAACCAGAAATTGATGGCTGGATGGTTTTTAATAAATCATAACCACAGTCAGAGCTCTGGACAACCCTCCAGACCATTAATGCATATGTTGCTGTGTCACCCCAAGTGGGACAGGTATGCCAAGATGTGGGTCCCGAGCCTTCTGGGCCTAAAGACAGGGGATGCTTTTGGTCTCATGCAGAAAGGATATGCCCTAGTAGTTGGAGGCTGGACTGCCGCTTTGGGGGTGTGACAAAGCCTGATTTGCAAATGTTCTTTCCCCTTTCTGTAATGACTTGGCAGGCAAAGAACGATTGTCTGGAGGGTGGCCCAGAGCTTCTGACAGAGGTTTAAGATTAAATCCGAACTTTCCAGCCATTGCCTATTTGTTTTTAACAAAATGTTCTCCTTGCTCTCCTCTTAATATACCATGTTCATCGACCCGCCATCTGGTTGCCTCTGTTTTCACCAAGAGGTCCCCTTTTACCATTCCCGAGCTTGTTATTTCAGTAATGAGCCCCCTCTAGCTCTCCTTGTCTTAATAATAAAGGAAAGGCACCTGAGCTCTGAGCCAGGAGAGCCTGTTATTTCTGTAAAAGTAGAAAGAAAACAAGAATGAAAAATGCACATTTTGTCCTATCTCATAAATCTGTACAACTATATCATAACGGTTCTAATTTCAAATAAATGTGCTCTGTACTACCTTCACTGCATTCACTCATGTTCTCATAGTCCGATGGTTCTAGTCTTCTTTGAAAAGCTGCCACCAGCTTTGATCAAGGACATGGCCTCTGCCCTTTTATTGAAACCAGTGCATTTACTAAGGATTTGCATATAGCTCTTCAACTTCATTGTATTGTATGTAAAGGAGGGCTTCTTTGTATTGATTCTAAACATTGCAGGATCATGAAGGAACACAGTTGCACTCATGTTCAACAGCAGATAAAAATACCTTCAATTGCCAATGCATTTCAGAACATCCTCTCATAATTTCTGCTGTTGAATAAATAAGATGACACTCATTTCATCTAAGGGTATTAGGTAAGGTCAATTGGATGATATTGGATATGTGCTGTTGATTGAAATGTTCCAATTTATATTATTATGGGTCTAGGGATCTTGACATGTGGCTCCATCCTCACCATCAGATGATGGGTTTACTAAACCTCTTAGAAGAAATTCCAATTGTTGCACACCGGGAGATATGATATGATATGGCATTTATAACGTGCCTATACACAAGTGTTTCAAAGCGCGACGTGGCAAGGGAGGGAGGACAGAGGGAAGACAGAGACAGCAATCCTACTAGACCAGGTGTCATTCAGATAATGCAAGTGCAGGGGAAGGGGGAAGAGGAAAAGTATCGAGTGGAGGGGGGTGGGGAAAGTGCAGTACAGGGGGTAATAGAATAAATAAAACAATAAGAGAAGTAGGGCCAGCTGGTGGCAAGTGCAAAGGGTAAGTGCAGACAACAGGTGTCAAGTGCAGGTGGGGGACTGTAGGGATACAGAAAGACAGCCCCCAAGAGCGGGTGATGCCAGGGAGGCAGTGCAGGTGTGTAACTGGCAGGGGAGGAGGCCTGGGCCCAAGATCAGAGGGTGACCAGGTGACCAGTACAGTTTCAGCCAGGAGTTCAGCAGGGGAGAGGGGGAGAGAAAGCAGAAGCAAAGAGGAAGGTTTTGAGGTACTTAAGGAACCGGAGATGGTTCTCCTCAACTTTCAGGGAGGCTGTTCCAGAGGGAGGCCCCAGTCGAAGAGAGAGACCTGCCACCAACTCATTACTTGGAGAAGCGACTGACCCTGAGGGAGTTGGAGGCAGATGAGCGAAGAGCTCGAGAAGGAAGATATTTAGGAAGAGAGAGTTGAAGGTATTGAGGCCCCAGCCCCCAGAAGGCCTTGTGGACAATGTAGAGGGTTTTGAACTTAACCCTCGCAGCCACTGTGATCCAGTGCAGAGATTTCAGTCCTGGAGAGATACGCTCCCTGGGCTTGAGGCCACGGACAAGTCTTGCAGTCCTGTTCTGAATGAGTTGCAGAGGGCGGAGAGTAGAAGCAGGCAGATGTAGAAAGAGGCTGTTGCAGTAGTCCAGCCTAGAGAGAACCAGAGCTCTGGAGACAGTGAGCTTCTGGGGAAGGGGAGGAAAGGAAGAATGCTCCTGAGGAGGTGCAGCTGGTAGTGTTACTTCTTAGAGATGTCAGAGATGTGAGGAGAGAAGGAGAGTGTGGAGTCAAAGATGACCTCAAAGTTTTTTGCCTCCCAGGTGGGAGCAAGAAGAGGGCCAAGAGAGGCCGGCCAGAGAGTGACAGGAAAGGAGGGAGCGGGTGTGCCGATGAGGAGAATCTCAGTCTTACTGGCATTAAGGCAGAGATCATTGGAGCATTTCAAAGAGGTTTAATCATAAATACAAGCACAGATCTAAATATATATTCCTTAGGAATTTAAAATACTTTCAGATTGCAAGTTATTCTGTCTTTGATTTCCTGTATCTTTTTTTGTGACAGGGTCATGGCTTTTACTGTGTTAAGGGGGACATAGGTCCCCTCTGCACACATGGTAGGTTGCCTACTAGCACCATGGCAGAGGCAACCCAACCCAAAACGTCATGTGGGGGACTTGAGGGTCCCCAGTCTCTGAATCCCAGGTATGAATGGAGCTGTGTATGTGTTTGGAAGCCTCTCTCCCAATGCCTATCAGTCGTCTCTGACCATGTTAGAACTACTTTTATATTTGTTCAGGTGACTCACAAGAAAATCCAGCACACAGAGTGCACCAGACTTTTCAGAAACCTGGAATGGGTAATGACAGTTCCTAGGAAATAACGCCATTTAGAGAAAAACTTCAAGTGTCACAATGTACCTGGGCCAAACAGACACGATCTGGCCAGGAACAGGAGGAACAGACTGATTACTCCAATTGGACTAGGCTTCTCCTTTAGAAGCTTAATATGGGATTATACACCTACCCCACAAAACCCAGACTTGCTAGAGGGAAGCAGAGAGGCAGCAGCACTGGTTGACCCAGGAACACTCTACAAAACCTTTATAGTCAACTAATGACTTGATATAGGTGGGGAATAGAAAACAAATGACCCCACTAACCACATGGATCACATGGCATAGTTGGTGTCTGAAAGAGGAGCTGTGCTAGATGTCCTTATGCAGACTTCAACATCACCTTCTGGCCCTCAGGGAGATGGATAATGCAGTGATTCACAGAGGAAATCAGCTGACCTGAGTAGCCAATGAGAGTAAAGGGAAGCTTCTATGCAGGACTGGGAGGGAAAACATGCCAGCAAAGTCATTTGACAGTGAGAGGTGTGCAGTTGTGGTCAGGAATCAGGTGAAGGCAGACGAGAAGACCAGAGTAGAAGGTGTAACAGTTGAAGGAGAACTTGCAGGAGACTTTGAAGACTTCAGAAATGGAGGAGGTAATGTGTTGGGTGTGAAGAGTTACCAATTGGCTCTAAGTCGGATAGTGGTTGGAGGTAATTTTGTAAGCACAGTAGGATGTGGCTTGAGAGTGGGAGCTAGAGAAGAGAGGGAAGTATGGGGCTAAGGGTGAAAGTGGAAAGAGGAAGGGTATTATTGGGATGAGTCAAATTATGAGGGTAGTAGCCAGGGTCAGTAGGACGTTGGAGGTTGATAGACAGGGGAAGTGGAAGAGAGAGACAAGACAACGTGTAACGAGAGTGCAGAGATCAGGAGAGAACTGGTGGGTGAATACAGGAGAAAAGGGAGTGTGCAACAGGAACAGAGCGTGAAGAGAAAGGGAGACAGAGAGATAGAGACAAAAGGGGGCTTTAAAAGATAATAGACTGGAGAGTGGTGAGTAGAGGGTCGAGTAGAAATTGTGAAAAATGTTTATGGTTGTTTGGTGACAAAGGGCACCAGGATGAAGCCTACCCCACTAGATCACCTAGGAAGTCCCTGAGGAAGTCAGATAGATATAGCCACTGCCTTTAGGACAACCATAAAACTGGGATAGGCTAGAGAGTGGATGTACCCTGCCTTTAGTAATGTGCCATGGCATTATTACCTGTTGGAGTATGGAGATTGGGCTAGAGTAACGGAATACCCACCAACGGTTGAGGTAATCATGTAGAGGGTTCCTTCCTAGATTGCTAGCCACAATTTTCTGTTACTTTTACATGTTTATATTAACAATTAAACACTTATTGGAATTGTCTTATAACCTACTGAGTCCCTCATGAAAATGTCCTCAAGAAAATGATTTTTTGTGTGATCAATGCAGTCCTAAGCTGTTGAGTAGCAAGGTGTTCCTTAAATTTGTTCTGTCTATGTCCAAGTTCTTTACAATTGCAGTTCATTGCAGTGGGCAATCATTTACGCATGCCATTTCATTATTTTACTAATTATCATTATTTTATTATTTGCCCTGTGCACTAGCAATCTCTTATTGTATCTCCAGTTATCAAGTTAGACATCCCAGGCATGATTGTCCCTATGTTGAGTAATAATCTTCTGTCATCTCCAAAACAATTGTGGGAGATAAGTTGCAAGTAACAGTGTAGAGTACAGAATGCAATAGCATGTACTGTGAATCTGTGAACTCTTTACACCGTGCAAAATAGAACATCTGGAAAATGATGACAATGTGTTAGTGGCCCACTCATGTGTCCTAATATGATATGGATGATCATTTACTTCTAAGTATCTTCTCAGCTAGGAGAAACTCTGCATCTGCCAGGGAAATTGGAGCACATAGAATGAATACTAAACCATTGTTTTCAGGTTTGCGTGGCTCCCCTTAAATAAGTGATTTGTTGCCACCATTTCCATACTGTATTACCTAATACAGATTACAACTTATGCAGTGGCATGGGAGAATATGTAGCTGGTTCATATGCTATATAAATGTCAGTGGCTATCTCTCAAGAGTATCTGATCCCCACAATTCCCTCCGTTGACCTGGTCACATCTACTGCTTCAACTGCTGTAAGTACTTGAAATATTCAGCCTAATCTGCCTCTGTGATTTTACTATCTGTGTAAAATGCCTCTTGACCCGACATAGCAGGACATACTTGGTTTATTGCATGACATCAACCTCAAATGGGGTATTACCTGTCTTTTTATAGTTGCTGCCTTCACAACATTCACAGAACAATTTTTATACAGCACGCTTTAACTGTTTGGAATACACTGTGAACTGCCTTTCTATGGATGTGGAGTAAACAAGTGCAGAGTCCCAGGTTCATCACCTATTCTAATTCCCACCCCTACAAACTCTGAGTAGATTGCCTCTCAGCTGCATGAGCTTCCATGTACAATGTTACATTCCCTGGTGCTTCTATTCCTGTTGTCTACATAGTCTGCAAATGGCATTCCAAGTGTGCACATGCACCTTGTCACCCTACTGGTATTTTTAAAAGGAGAGAAAACGTTTGAGATTGGCGACTTTCTCTTTCAAATTTATTTCAGAGGTCAGTGCTCCTCTGCTTTCTGAAGCTTCATCTAAGTCTGACCCTATCCTCTTCTAGGATCAAATCCTAGTCCCGGACCATACACTCTCTACATATGCTACAGTATCTTGCCATTGCTTATATCATCATCTATTACTCTTTTTCTCTTTGGACTCATATTATCCTCCAGAACAATGCTTGGCAGCCACAATGGTTGCTAATAATGTCTCCAAAGAAGCTGAACTTTCTAAAAAGCAGCCATTTTTGCTTCCTTATTTTCAACTTTGGATTACCTATCCCAACACTCATCACGTACAAAAACAACGCCTGATCAGTCACTTGGTCTGTGGATACTCCCTTTGCAGTTTTCAAAGTCTTCTTGCACTCCACCATTAAATCCAGAGAACTCCTGACAAATTGTAAGTCAAATTTGATTGTTACTACATATCCCTCCACACAAAAGCATGTGTTTGTCACTCGCTTCTTGCAGTGATACATGTTTCCTAAGCCCATCTTACCATATTTTTTACAGAAGTAAATCTCGGGTACGGGTGAGGTTTGACCCTGGGTTTAAGTCCATCCTCAACTCATAATTTCAATGCTAACAACAAAGTAGACCAAGTACTGGAAGCCACTGAACTCTCAGGAAAGCCAGGTTCCTGGGTATTCATGTGATTAGGGCATTACAGAATTAATATGTTGTTCTTTATCTAAACGCAAATAATTGTTATCACCCACCTCGCTATGTGAGCATTTACTGTCAGAAGGTCATACCTGGTGCCGGTGCTGTTCCTTCTTGGGGGCAGGACCTGGGGCTGTGGAAAACTCAGGGGTGGGACCTGGAGCTGTGGATGGCTTGGGGGCTCTGTATGGCTTGAGTGCAAGACCTGGGGCTGTGGATGGGACTTAGAGATGTGTGGCAGCTTTTGTGTTGGACCTCGAGCAGCGCCTGTCTGGGAGTTTAGCCAAGTCAGAGCTAGGGCACATGGGCTGCCTTAGACGATACCTAGAAGAAGGGGGTTATGAATGCCTTGGGTTGGCTATGGCTACTCTTGAATGAGAAAGTGGGATTTGGCTTCTGTGGAGTTAGTCCTCGGACTGTGCATGCATTGTGATGAAAATGGGGCTGCCTCAGCCTGATGAATCGGGCAATGGCCACCTGGGGGTGAGTCCTGAGATGTGGCTTCTATGGGGTTCAAACCCAGGCTCTGGATGTCTTTGAATGAGTCTTTAACATGTGGTTGTGGTGGGGTTAGACCCCGGGCCTTGGAGTGGTACCTAGAGCAGGGGCTTTGGTGTGAGGTGAGACCTGGCACTTAGACTGTGGGTGCCTTTTGGATAAGAGATGGGGTAGGCTATGTAGCTCTCTGGGTGTGACTCTAGGGACTGCTGCTTCTGTAGAGTTAGAATTCAGACTGTGGTTGTCGTGAGGGACTCCTGTGCATTTGCAGGTGAACGAAAGCAGAACTTAACTTACCAGAACCAAGAAGAAAGTAGATGTGTCAACTGGAAGCTGGGGGAGAGGAGAAAGCAAAATAACAGTAGTCGCGAGAAGGAAGCAGGTGGGAACCCTTCACTGATGGACCGTGAGGGGATCCAAGAATAGCAAGAAGTTGTGGGGACACCGAGGGGTATTGGCACACAGAGTTCAAATAATTGTGTACAGCATAACTGAGAGAGAGGAAAAGAATGGACACATTGTAAAAGGGGAAATAAAATTACAAACAAACCCTTTTCAAATGTGTGAATGCATACAGTGCAAATACATGTTAAACACAGAGAAGATAATATATCAGGAGGATACATTATTCAATGACAAAAATAAGTAACGTTGGGAGTGGCAAAAACCCTTGAATGAACAGAAGTCCTGGTAGGAGAGTACATTAGGCAATCACAAGTGTGTGAAAACCAGAAGCTGTGGCATGACATTATGCCAGGCAGTTTCAGGTATGGGAATCAGATGTCCTGGCAGGAAAGTTTACCATTCAGTTAAAAGGATTGTGTTGTCTATTATCCAAACAAGCCCTGAGAAGGAGTATCAGGACTGGGGAAAGGGAGTGTGTTAATCAAGAGCGCAAAATCATCTGTGAGAAAGATGTACCAGATGTTCTGAAAGACACAAAAACTATCAAGCCAGATAGTTTTGTGTGCAAGTGTTGTTGTCAGCCAAGAGAGGCCCAAAGAACTGTTGAATATAAAACCTCAAGCAGTAAAGAAGAATCCAGAGGAAGAGAACCACCCTCTGGAGCAAAGACCTTTATCCTTGAGGAACTTTTTGTTAGAACCATTTTCTTTATGAATACTTTTCTAAACCACCCAAGGCTAAAGACATTTCTCTCTTCACCTTAGAGTTAATTTTATAGTCTGAGAGTCAGAATAGAACTTTGGATACGGGACAGTTTTCTTGTTTGGACATTCTGAATCAGACAGATCCTTAGCTTTGTTTTAGGTACGGAAATTCCTATTAGAGCAGGGTCAGAGAGGCACTTTTCTAATCCCTTTTATTTTCAATAAACATATTTAACCAGAATCATGGCTAGCTTGTGTCCAAGTTTAATTCTTGACTTTGCACATTGTCCTTTGGGTGAGAACTGATTCTGAGTTCATGCCCTGGAGCTGGCTTGATGTTAGCTGTAGGCATGTGCTGCATCCTCCCTAAAATAAGATGTTGACAGCATAGTGATGTCATGTAAAGTTGTGATGTATAGCACACTTCTTTCTCGTTGGTGGCCTCATGACATGTGAGTCTGCAATCTGTATATGAGGGTCTGGCTATTGAGGGAGGTGTGGATACGTGCTGGTTGAAGTACCAAAGTGCCCGTAAGATGATGCAGGGTTTGTGGCAGTGGCACTAGGGGAGATGCTTCATCCAGAGGGGTCACAGGGAGGACCCAAGGTTTACTTGCTGCCAGTGCTGGTCCACAGGCAGAGCCGCTGCTCTGAAAAAAGAGGGGATGCTGTGGGTTGAAAGATACTGCGTCGCGTGCATTACACTTGGAGTGGCTCTGCCCAGTTTAATGTGGTAGAGGTGGGCCAGAATCCATAAAGCTGCAGGGTCTGTGGTGGTAAGTGCATGTGGTTAATTAATAAAGCTAGCTGCAGCAAAGCTGAAAGCGAAGATCCTGGTGCATCATCCAATGGCAGGATATTTTCTTTCTGTTCTGAGTTCCATTGTATGTTGATGGCGATGACATGTATCTGAAGGGGAACATACTGGGGATTGGACTCTGTCCCTCAGAGTGTAGCCCTGGGGTAGCCCTGTAGAGTACTAAGAAACATATGTTCCTTTCTGTTAATCTTGGAAAAATCATGCTGAAATGTGTGTGATTTTGACAGTGTTTTTGCAAAAATGTTGTCTCTGGGAGAGAATCCCCTCGTATCCCCTCAGTCAAGTTCAGGCTTGCTTGGCTCGCTTCACTTGCTCGCTACATTGTATAATTAAATTAATTATGTCCCACCACTTTTTAAGCTCACTAGCTGCCCCTATCATGTTGTCAGCCCAACAACCAGCAGCAAGCGACTGTATGGCTAATGTGGCACTGGCAAACAGGTAGCTCGCCAGCTACTTCCTAAATACAATTTATCAATCCACAGCAAGTGATTGGCTGTCCTGTCAAAGGATTGTCTTTGTCTTATGTACCTCATAAAGTATTACCTAGCACTATTGGATGCATGTCGACACTTTGGAGTGGCAGTGTAGCTGCATCTTAGAGCAGTTCTTCCAAATTAGTTTGAGCAGTATAATATGCAATATTAATGCTTAAAAGCATGATGTGGTGTGTGTGTTCATATGATATAGTCATGTGACATCTACACTTGCCATGGAATATTTACAAATGTAGCAACGCCCCTGCTGGCATGAACTAATGTGTGAAATTTAAACCCATCATGTCCCAATGTCATGTTTAGGAGCAGTACATTTTTATTTATTTATTTAATATACTCACAGCCTTACAGCTTTGTATTTAAAAAAGACAAAATACGTAATACACACATGCAACATATTACACATTCGTTAAAAGCCATAATACTTCTACGTTGCCATCATGTTAAAAAGGCAAGGAGAGATAATAAGACTCATAAACAAAAGAATGGGACATTAGGAAGATTAACAACAACCTGAACTATATAAATCTTAAAATCAATCTGAAAGTCCATTCAACAGTTCATCTAAAATATCTCTACACTTCAGATACAATGTGACAATAAAAAGTATAAAATGTAGGTCATCACCTTCCATACATTTTGACAAAATATAAAACATATCCGCACAGTCTATTGTGTTACTATACAATTTAACTAAACTTTTCCTAATGTAGTGTAAGCTCTCACAGTGAGCTAATATGTGTTCCAATGTTTCCAGCACTTTTTCACCACAGAGGCGACACATCCACTCAGATCTAGGAAGGCCAACCTTTGCATCTCTAATCCCAAGTACTTCACTAACATTACATTTGAATAGTAGATGCTGTCTAATAATGTTCCTATTTGGATAGGCCATTATGTATTTAGGCTTACATACATGAGCAATTCTGTAGTGGATAAAAGGAGCACTATTAGTATTAGTGGATAAGGGTTCATAGTTATTCTCGTAGCTATAGATAGTCAGTTTCTGTTTTAGCCATCGTTTTGCCACACTCACATGACTAAAAACTAAGTTACGCTTGAAACCCACATACCACTTAGTATACAGTGTCAATATTTTACCCATCATGCACATGCTGTTGCATCTATCAAGACATAAGAAAGCTTGAAAGTAACTTACCATTAGCGTAAAAATATAGAAATTCGACTGATAACGTTTTTGGCATTCTGAACAGTTTACGTTGAATTTTAGCTCCCAATTTCCTAAGATCACCTGCAAGATTGTGGCCCCATACTTCCATTCCATAGGTCAATACAGGTAAGATATTGGAGGTATATAACAACAAGATCCTCTGAACTGAGCACCCTCCTTTTCTCCCAATGAATGAGCTTATAGTATTTACTGTTTTCAAACATTTTGCTTTAGTTTCCATCAGTGCATATTCCATTTCAAGTCTTCATCCACAAAAACCTCTAAATATTTGTAACATGTTCAAACGGAGCGCCACCAAGCTGCCACACAGTTCTATTTTTCGACTTAGTATTTCCTGAGGACACCATAATCTTACGTTTACTAATGTTAACTTTGAGACCATTAATTACAGCGTATTCGCCCAGAGCAGCAATCATTTTCTGCAGCCCCTTGGGGGTATGGCCTAACATGAGCAGATCGTCCACATAACCGAGCCAGCTAATTGTTTGCAAACCTACTTTAACTGGACAATTATTCAGATTACTAAAGGCATCTTTAAGGTCAGCAAAGTATAAATTGAAGAGGGTGGCCGTGACTATACAACTCTGTTTCACAGCTCGTCTTGTACTATTAGATGCAGATAGCTTGCTTAGACCATCAATTCAAACCCTTATGCTGGTGTCTATGCGGAGCAGTATAAGCATTTTTAATAGCCCAGGCAGGATATCCCATGCAACTAATTTCCTCCACAGTTTACTCCACATCACGGTACCAAAAACGGCACTGAAGTCTATGCAAGCACAATAGACAGCAGTCTTACGTCCCTACCATGCATATTCAACTGCAGAGACCAATATTAATAGATTATGTGATGTGTTAGATTTCATCCTAAAACCAGTCTGATTCAGATGCATGATATCATTGTCTTTAATCCACAAGTTCAGTTCAACTAACAAGACGTTAGCACATATTTGTACCGGTATATTTAGCATTGCTAGCATACAGTAATTAGCTGGCACATTCCATGCACCCTTCTTATATACTGGGAGAATATGGCTCTCATGCCAAGTTGCAGGGAGATTGCCACATTCACCAATGCGGACAAAGAGAAGATATACAGCATGCACCTACATCCCCAAAGACAATTTAAGAAGGCTGTTGCAAGTACCATCAGGCCCTGCAGCGTGGGAGTTATGAAGTCTCCCGTTATTGTAATGATATCTGAGATGGTTGACTTACATTCATCATCTGCTGGGAGGTAGCACCCAGGGTAGAGTCAATATGGGTCACCTACACATATTCAGGAACACTATTTATAAGCAAATCTCTTTTTGCAGTCCCCCTTATCACTTTCCAGACTTCAGTTGTATTTCGAGAGGTAGCAAGATAGGCAATCTGTTGCCATGTCTCCCGCTCACTTCTATATTTATGTTCTCTCAGCCATCTACAATAGTTATTTTTGTCTGTTTTGATGTGATTGTTAACCTCAATTGTACTATATATAGCTAGTATTGGATAGAGGAGTTCAGAGATGTTAGCACGCAATTGTTTCTTAGCTGGTACAATCCAAGAGTCATAGTGAGAATGCTTATTGTTCACCCTGTTATATCGCACATAGGGACTTTTATATTGTCTTCCTTTTTAGTTAAATCTTTCACACTAGTGATCATTTGCAAAAAGGCAGACAACATATTAGTTCCATAAATATCACATTTATCCACGTATTGCTGAATAAAAATGGGAAGTAGCCTATCTGTTGCAGTTTCAGCCTTTTCAAGGTTAGGTGCATTCCAATGTATTCGGTTTTAGCCACTGTTCATGAAAATGTCTCTGTTTAGATTGTAAGAAGTGGGCACACCATTGTCCATTAAAGACTTAATTAGTACACACAAGGGCATGTGATCGCTTTCCTTGTGGGTCAGGATAGCCATGTCCTCCACCAGCGTCAGACCCCACTGATTGGCAAAGACATAGTCAATGGTGGAGGCACGTTTACCACTGACCTGCGTGTAAGCCATGTGGGCATCCGTACGGCAAAATCCGTTGAGCCTAATGAAACCATATGCATAGAGCATATTCGCCCACACCTTTCCTTGTCGGTTTGTGACTGTATGCACAAAAGGAGAGGACTTGATTGTCTCTAGTAGATCAACATTACATTCATCAATAATAGCATTGCCTTCTCGCATTATCCATACCGGTAGATTTAACACATTTTCGTCTGATAGTCTCTTCACTGTCATCACATTACGTTTGGACGCAGCAAGATTGGGGGGATCAGAGATATTAATTAGAATAATGACAGTCTGTAGATGTGTTATATTAACAGCCTGAACCATAGTCAATGACTCATTCATTTCGCTTAGAGAACAAGTCTGCCTAACTGAGATCAGAACGCCTCCCTTGGGACAGCCAATGGGGCCTTTAGTGGCCAGTTTCTGCAAGGTGTTACGGCCATCAAAGTGGGTCAGTTCAGTCACCCAGGGTTCCTGGAGTGCAATAATTGAGAAGAGATCCACATAAGTCAGTAATCCATCATCACTAACAAGGTGTGCGTTCCCTCATGTGTTCCATGAGCACATGATATTTACCTCATCAAGATATCGAGGAGAAGTGGATTTTGAAAACTGCTGGGAGCCATTGCCTGTAGCCATCTCCTGTATCTGGCACCTCTCTACATGTAATTTCAGTATATTTCTCCCGGTCACATATTTTTGGTTGTTAGATATGTGTCCATTGACATCGCACTCTTCATTATTATAATAGGTACTAACCATTAGATGATTGCTCGAGGGGCTACTTCTAATTACCCTATTTTCATTATAAGACGTTATAGGTGGCCTCCTCTTTTCATTTGTATTTACAAATATGTTATTTCTAGCTTCAGTAGACGACAAGTGTATCCTAGTCTATACAGCTCACCTTCACTTCCTCAAATGCGCGTATCACATGAAACATAAAACTGAGATTGAGAAGAAGAGTGGCCTCAGGAGCACAGCATTGAAGTAAAGGAAATGTGCTGCAATAGATGGACACTTGTAGTGTAGAAAATGGACCTGCATGAGTTTATCGTTTCAGCATTCGGATGCTGGCAGCACAGACTTCCTGGCAGAAAAGTCAATCCGCTAAACTGCAGTGCAGCAAGCCCCTCGCATTTACCCATTATTTTCATGATTAAGCACTTTGAAAGCACTCATGAAGTCAGCAACAGCCACACCACAATTACTAATGCTAATTATGGCTACATCTCAGCTGAACTGTCAGCTCTGAAACTGGACAGCCAGGAATGAACAATTCCAGGTAGATTTGCACGTCGTTTTCCTAAACGAATATAAGAATTCCAAAATAGTTCCAATGAGCCTAAATGTCAAAAACAAACTATATGCATTCCCTTGATACTCTGAAATTCTAAACGGACTAAAGGTATTAACAAGAAAAACAATACTAGTGTGCCAAGAACTTGATGAGTCAGAAAAACAATATGTTAAATCTTCTCATTCTGATGGTAAAGGCAACATGGCATTTATTAACAAAAGGTTGAAACACGTTAAGAATGTTACCATCATTAGCACGTGATTTTAATTATAGACCTCCTCTCATCCATACAGTATGCTCAAAATGCAGTCTATAATCCCTGGTGTAGACCTCATTCCAACTCTTCTGACTGAAGCAAACGCTCGACTAGCAGCACTGAAAATAATATCTTAAGCTGTGTAAAATGTTGTCATTGCTATTTCCATTTTCACTAAATGAACATTACAAATTGCTTGTGTTGACTAGTTTCACACAAAAATAAAAAATATTGTGATTGTCAGTTGCACAGTGCCATGTGTTAATTGCATTATAGTCCTTTGGATAATGACCCATCCCCAATATATAGTCCTCTGCTCCTCCTTGGGAAATAATTTGAGGTTTGAGCATTATCCATTAATTATACAAACAACAAACAGATATTGGAGATTATAATATCCATACCTCTCAGCAGATTTCTAAATATTTAGGGTATTTTGTGGAGATTTGGGGCCTGACGGTATTTTATTACCGCCGAAAAATAACTTAGCAATAATCACTCCTTGTATTCAGATTGGGCCATGTGCAACAATAATACAGTGGACATGCATTATTTCAGCACCCCGACATGCATATTTGGTATGCGTGGTTGGTATGCGTGGTTGGTGGTATTTTGGTGAGCATAATTCCCTTGTTTTATTTGTGGCCCCAATGTCCAGAATCCCTTATCTTTGCTTATATTTTTCGTGTAATCACTAGAGAGACCTCAGACCTACATTTTAGGAATACCACATTTTCAGTGTTAGTGTTAGTGTGCCACCATGGGCGATCTCACTGACTTATCTACGACAGAGAGCTATATGTGGTAATTTTGTGGTAATTTCCACTACCTTATATACGGTAGGGAACTATGTTCAGAGAGTCCCTCTTCCCGTTGGCTCATGTACCTCCAACGAGCTATGCTACAAACAATCACTCTCAACTGTAAATACTGAACACATCTGTCTTAAAATGACAATTGCATTGTTTAAAAATCTCCCCTCATCATCAGCACTGTATTGGTAAATATAAGACACACCACCCGTCTGCTTTCAAATATTTTTCTGTATTATAAAAGTTGCATTTAAACACGATCTCACTCTTTACAGAAATAAATAAAATAGCACAGTAACAGCATTGTCTGTGATACACTGAAAAGAGAGTGGCGGCGAACAGAACCCAATTTGCAACATTAACATGTGATTAAGGCACCGGAATCTCCTTTCCTACTCTGACTGAATATTCTCGTACACACTCAGCTCCCACGCTTATGTAATTACCTTATCTGTTCAGCCGAGTTTTCTTCAGCTGTTCTCTTTCTGAATGTGGCTCCCTTGAAGATTAACCCCAGTGAAAAGGAGCGCCTTTCCTTCTCAAACGGGGGTCATTGCCTGGAATTCTCAGCTTTTGCAGATAGGAATGCTCCAGCCAGGAAAAAGGTCCTTCTCCCAGCTCTGCCAAATCTTGACTGTCCTTCTCTCTCCTCAAACTCCCCCCAGCAAAACTCTGATCACTCCCTCTAGCATGATACTTGCTATGACGCTGTTCCAATCAGAATCAATCATGCCATCTCCTCCTTCTCTACACAATGGCTCATTTTTATAGTAATACTTTGTAACCAACTGATTTCCTGTTCTTTCGAGCCCTTTTGCTTCCTGTAGATATGTGGACAGGGCAGCAGAGAAAACGAAAAGAAAAAAAAAAATGGATGTGCGTTTAAAAGTTCACTTTCAGAATAGGCCTAATTCTGCAGTGGAGACACATTTTTATTAGTGGATTATGTTAACTTCAGTTTCATTAGTCAGGTTAGTTATGAGTAATGTTAGTTATTAATTTTCAAATGTGTCTCTTGCACCATAGGCATTTCAGGTGAAAAAATAGTGTGCATTTTTGAATGTGCACGTGTGCTTTTAACTGTAAAAATAGATTTGCATCTTATATGTTAAAATCGTTTTTGACTGAATAGCCTGTCTTTCGTTGTTAATCTGGTAACACATATAGCAATGCACCATAGGCATTTGGTGCTGCATCAAAAAAAACATTTGCTACCTGTGCAGTAGTGCTGTACTCTGTGCTGTAACACGCCAACTATCCTTACAGATTTCATATTGCTGTTAAATTTGAAACTTACATAAATGTGGAACCCCTTCTTTTGGGAAAAAGAGACAATGGGTCACATAGTCAGACCCCCACAAAGCAGTCCTTCTGTAAAAGAGGAAACTACATATCATCATGAATGGTAAGAACCATTAAAACCATTAAAGTTTAATCAAATGAAGAACCCCAATCAGCAATCACCAGGTCTATCCAACAACTGAAAAAGGACCTACTAGATTAGTGCTCCCCAGAATTTATCCATTATATATATTCCAACAGACATGGAATTTCCGTGTTTGATAAAGGACTGTTTCTCACAAATTGTGGTGACAAATCAGAAGACAGAGATGGACTCAGCTGTCACATGTGTAAGGGTGTATATTTAAATAATAAGACAAACACCCTATTTAGCCCTACCACTATGAGAGTAATTATCTACCTAAAAGAATAAAAGTAAGGGGGATTGTTAAAGGTTCAATGAAATAGTCCTTAGTCCAAACCCTCATAGCTATCTGCCCGACCACTTAAAATAAAAGTAAAAAAAAGTAGGCAGGAGCAATAGCCTCTACCCATGGGCTTTGCTGCACCCAATAACTTGTTTTTCAACCAAAGTTTTTTTTTAAAGTTTGTCCATTTCTTACAGTACAGTTCTATACTTCTTTGTACCTTCTGTAATCCAAATCTGAAATCTTTACATATATGGCATATGTTCTCTTCACACAATTCCACCCTTTCTGAGTCGGTGCTTGATAATGTTCTTGTCAGAGGTTTGAGTACTGGAATCCCCAGCTTCTCTTTGCTTTTAGACTCTTTTATGATTCTTATTTCCTCAAATCCCCCTTGTCTTTTTATTTTATAGGTTTACTTTCACAGGTTTGAAATTGGGCATCTGTCTGTATCTAGTCCTCGGGTTCTTCTGGCTACCATAAGCTTCTTGGTTTGGCCTGTTTCTTATGTCAAAGTCTCTTGATTTTCCCAGGCTTCTCAAAGCCCTCTTGCCGTCATTTAGGCTTACTTTACTGGGGCCTCGGTTAGGCAGGTCCAGCTTTCGGGTTTCTTCGGCTCCCATAAAACTTCTGGCTTTGCCAGTCTCACATGTCAATGTTCTTGGTATCTCAGGACTCCAGTAACCATTGTGGCTTTCACAGCCTTTAATATTAATGCCTCTCGATTTTTCCAGGCTGCCCAAACGCCTCTGGCCCTCTTATAGGCTTGCTTTAGCAGGGCCTCGGTAGGGTGTCTTCCCATTCGAGTTTTCTCGACTCACGTAACCCTTTTGGCTTTCCCAACCTTGGATACAACTGTTCACCCTCTCAGCAGCATTACAACTTCAGGAGCATTCGCTTCCTTTCCACTGCTCGGCTTGGCAGCTGATGCACTTCGTATGCGAAGATCAGGAATCAGATCTCTCTGCTCCGGTCTGGTCTCAGCATCGGTTAACGGGCCCCAGGCCCACAATGGCTTCTGTGTGGTCCTCCCAGCAGGAGAGATGGTCGCAATAATATCTCCAGTGCTCTCTCGACTTAGTTGATGGTCAGGACGTCAGCCTTCCAGCATCTTGCTAGCAATCAGTTTGCTCTCCTCGCTACCGCCATCTCTGAGGTCTAGCATGGCTCCGTCCCTCCAGGACATCTTCCCATCAGAGTGTTCCAGGTCCATGTTCAATGCTGCCAAGGGGGGTGCATGCAGCAGTTGCACAAGTAATGTGGTGATGTCGACAGTGACGTGGTGGATGATATTGGGGGTGGAGACCTAATTGAACACCGCACAGTTTGCATAAGGGGACACATACCCAGGCGCAGTGCAAGAAGTCCCATGGGGGAATGCAATGAAGGGCGGGTTCTTTGGGTGTATTAAGGTGTAGTTGTGTACAGCAGGCACTGTGTGGAGGTGTAAGGAGCCTTGGGGGCATGGTAGGGTTCTTTTTCGAGCAATATGTGAACAGTAGAGAAGCCATTTTCTTGTAGGCCCTTGTTAGAAAAGCATTTTTCACAGGCACCTCAGAATAAAACACCTGCAGGCCTTTGTGTGACAAGCAGCATGTATTTTCGTTTTACATTTAGCAGAAACAGTGTGTAGGAATGTTGCACGGCTGAGGTTTCTAGGGAGAATGCAGCCCCAGCAAAGTCACTACAAGAGATATTTTTGAGGCCAATGAGCTAGGCATCAGGGAGCACGGCAGAGAAATCAAAATTAAATACAGTTAATTAAACTCCAGCCATGATGTGGTATCGTTTTTTCAGACTACACTCGGGAGAAGGGTGTGAGAAGTGAGCTGGGGGTGGAGGGCAGAGCACTGGAGTAGGAGTTGTGGGGCACTTGCCAGGAAGCCAATCAGCGGAGAGAGGTGTTTGTGTCCGTAGTGTGTAACATTGTACAGTGTCCTCTCTGATGTGCACGGGGCGCATCATTGTTCCATCTGAAGCCATTTTGTATATTGGGCATTTCCAACCAATGTCAAACAAGTGTTGTTGACTGATCAGCACAATCACGTAATTGAGAGGCAGTGTGGCAAGATTTGTGATGTCATGAGTGGTGTAAGTGTGATTTTTTTGCCAAAGAAACGTTCTACCAAATCAAGGTCACTTAAGACATACATGCATATAGGGGTCGACATAGTCCCACCAATCAGCTCCTTGGACCTGCCTTAAAAATGTATGAAAATGTTGTATGGTAATATTGCAAATTGTGTGTAAAATGTTCAGCCGCAGTGGGTGGCGCCAAGAGCTAATTTAATTCAATTCAGTTTCAGGGGGCTGTCTGAACCATGCTTTCCAGCTGTTTGGGTCCAATAAATTTGAGTTATTTCTTGCTTGGTGTATGCTTATTTTATTTGGATTGGGTTTTTTTTCCTGTGACTACTTTCACAGGAGGTCCCCTGCTACAAGAGGCTCTCCTCTGCATAGGATTGTTTCTCTTCCATTCTAGGTTCCTTGTTGTTTTATGTATGTCATCACAAACAAAAGGGGTGTGTAATTCCTCTTTGACTTTGGAGTTGAAGCGAGATCCAGCATTACCTAAAGCCAAAGAAATTGAAGGAATGGGATAATTGCAACCCTCAAAATTGCGACGGCCGAAAATGCTGATTTCTTTTTTTAACACCTTTACACCTCATATATATTCAGGGGGACCCTCCCCGCAGCACCCCATATTAATATTATATTCTATACCCCCACATATACATGTGGTATAAGGGGGGTCTAAAAAAAAGTCTGCATTTTCAGCTGTCGTTATTGTGAGGGCGACATTTTGGTACGATTCCGAAGAAATGCCACTATTTGGTGAATCTAAAGCAGAATTAGCAATAGTCTTTACAATTCCCGTGTATTTGAAGATAGTGGCAGTAGTAATGAAATGGATTTCTCATTGAATACTTGAATGAGGAAGAGGGAGACTGGGTAATGTAACAACATATTAATGAGTACGGGGAGTAGGAATAGAGAGATGGGTTAATTCAATGGGCTACAAGTGGGGTATTAGGATGAGTAATATGGAGTCAGGGTAATGCAACATAGTTCTAATGGGGCAACAGGATGAGTAGGAGGAAGGCAAGCAATGGAGGACTTGTACACAGAAGAGAGAGTGTGGATAATGTATTTTATTACTAATGGGGTACTGGAGTGAGGAAGAGGGGTGTGTGGGTAATGCAACGGATTAACATTGTGGTACTGGGGTGAAGTAGAGGGAAGTGTGGGTAATACAACTGACTACTAATGTGGTACTGGGATGAGGACCCAAGGGGTCGAGGTAATGGAGTACTGGGGCAAGGAATAAGGATGTGGGGCTAATGTAATGGATTTCTAATAGGATTCTGGGATGAGGGAGGGTGGGCGGGAATTCACTAGATTGATAATGGGGTACTATGACAAGGAAGAGAGGTGGGGGCAATGCAATGGATTGCTACTGGGGTACTGGAATGAGGAAGTGGGAGCTGGTGGTAATGTAATGTAATACTAATAGGTTGTTGGGACGAGGAAAAGAATCAGGTGGCGTTAATGCAATGGATTTCTAATGGATTACTGGGATGAGGAAGAGCAGGGTGTGGTTAAAGCATCCGTTTACTAGTAGGGGACTGGGCTGAGGAGGAGGGAGGTGGATATAATTCAATGCATTACTTTTGGAGTACTTGATGAGGAAGAGGGAGGTGGTGGTAAAATCATGGATTACTAATGGGTTACAGGGAAATATTGGGACAAGGATGAGGGTGGTGGGAGCAATGGAGTACTGGTACCAAGAAGAGAGAGTTGTGATAATGCAACAGGTTAATATAGGGGTAACTGGGGTGTGGATTGGGAAGTGGCGGTAATGCAGCAGATTACTAACATAGTACTGATGAGGAATAAAGAGGTGAGGAATGCAACAGAGTATGAATTGTGTATTTGGATGAGGAAGAGGAAGGTAATTTTAATGGAGTACTGGGACAAGGAAGAGAGAGGTGGGGTAATGGAGTGCTGGAACAAGGAAGATGGAATTGGGGGTAATATCCATTACACTTGAACACGTAATCAGGATGGTATTTTGCAAGAATGGAAAGCTGCGTAGTGAGCCAAAGTTAAAAAATATGATGAAAGTTCATGTCCTGAGGTCATCACTAACTGTTGCCTAATAGCCATAGTCAGCTTTGAGGTACTTCAATTGGTCATTGTTTGGAATGGTGCTTTGACGAACATATGAGCCTTGATCTCCTTACATTTCAAGTCTGTTTTGTCGGACCCTCCCACCGTCACCACTGTCCTCTACCTTCTGACATTCTGCCTCTGACATGGGTGGGAGAATGTGCATTGTCCTACATAAATGAGAGGGAATAAATAAAATAAATAGAATTCATTCTGCCAAGTGTTCGGTCACAGGCAATGTGTCAAACAGTGGTTAAAGTGGTCGGTAAACATCTACACTTAGTATCCCCCCACATCCTGAGTCCATATTTTGGAATATGTCCACCATGAGATCCACTAGGGGGTCCCAAAGGATGTTCAGGGGTGGCGTGAGACTCTTGCAAAAGGGAGTATGGGGACTGCTTAACATAGAAGATATAAGCAGATTTGGCATCTGTTGAAGGTCAGCAACAACACTTTTACTTAAGGGGGGGATCGGCAACAACATTTGTATTCAAGGGGGTTCTCCATAAAAAAGTTTGAATACCACTGGTCTAGACCCTTATTCCCTCTCTATCGCGCTGACTCTTCGCATCCCTGGGTCTAACACTGAGTCCACACAGACGGCATGGGGATCCCATTTGTGCAAAGGATACTTTATTTATAAAATACATTCCATGGGGTGTCCAATTAGTGGTTCAAGCATGCATTGGCAATAATTCCTGGGCTGGGGTGTTGGCGGTAGGAGCTGCATGAAACTTTAACACTTTACGTATGTATGCACGAAGGTTTATGCAGGGGGCACTCTGGACAGGTTTGCTATATACTACTCACTGACATGTAATACAAGTTATGGACCATGTTTTGAATTTTCACAATTCTGATCCCTTTTGACTTATGGTTACATGCCCTATAACCCATCAGCAATGTGTTTATGTGCATGTATTAACTTATATTTTTTAACATATACAATGGTTTGGCACTGCTGCATAATAGTTGTAATCATGGTGCTTTCAGTCGAATGGAATGCAATTTGTAGCAGTACTGATAGCATGGGGCATTGACCCGTGAATGTCTTTGTGTTAGGCAGAATGAGTGTCTCCGTTTTAAAGAACACAATGTGGTCCACTTCAGCCTGTACATTATGTGTAGGAGATGTCAATTACCTATTTGTTCTCCACAGTAATACCTCTCAATAAGATGCGATACTGATGCGAGGAACTGGAAATTCACCCACTTCTCTTTTAACTTTTGTTTATTTTTTGGGCGGTGATATGCTTCTCTGGCACTCTGCCAACTGAGTTTGCATTACACATGGCAGCCCATATACAGAAAAAAAAGATTTCTTGCAGTCGTCTCCAGGTGATGATGGCTTCACGCAGCATCTTGTCTGGCTAGCCATTGTTCATGTGTCCCTTCCCCCGGATAGTGCTTCTTACATTTGCATTTCCTATGAGAGCTAGAGTTAATGAGCAGCTTAAAAACCTTTGTAGAACCCATGAACATTTCTTAGCATTTGTAGGTGGGGTTGGGGTCAGCCCTAATATGCAGAGGCTTGGTTGTGGCTGGCTGTAGCTAACATCTCCACACAAGTGCTACAGCAATCTGGGATTTCTGTTATTTACCAAATGCATTGTGGTGCCAGTACTCCTATAGCACATCAGTTGCATGCAGTAAGTAATATCTGCCTAAATCCAAAACATGGTAGCATCAAATCAGGACTAAATTCAAGAAATAACATTAGTCTATTGAATGATAAAAAAGTAAAAATGCAGGCATTTAAGAATTCCTATATTGCAACCATGCCAATCTCTTAATTGTACTTCTATATTTACACTCACACGTCTTGCACACTCGCTGCGTGCATCAGAGGCCTTTTCTAAATTCTTATAGCATGAGCATATTAATGAGCATCAGTTTCTTTGGGGCAAAGCTAGATGATGAACAGCGTTGGCCTCTGTTTCCTTTACTGGTGGGATAAAGGCAGGCAGCAAAAAATAATATGCCTCCCCTGCCTAGTTTGGTCCTCACTTTTAAAACCTGCATGTCTTAATACATTATACGTTTTTGTCTATTGTATAATCAGACGATATTTTTTACGGGCAGTAGCACATATTCAGTCAAACCACATGTTTTGATTTTAGACCAATATCCTTAGTTAACATATAAAACATTTTGTACAATTGATCATATTGTTGTATTTTTAGAGTCGGACTTCATGGGGCATTTTAGGATATTATTGTTCACAATAAAAAATACCATGATGGAGAGGTGCAAAGCTAGATCCCACAGATGCACTCTTTTATAATGTGTTTGTTCAAACCCTTACACTATCAATGTTGTGCTCATGGTGCATGTATGAGCATACATTAGCTCAACGCCATATACCATTAAGTACTCAGCACCATACTGGGGATGGTTTTGAGTGCCCGCTCTGCAGGGCACTGGCTAATGAGGTATATTGAGTATGGTGTTGGGATGAACATCATGCATCCCACACGTGAGAGGAAATACAAACAAACTAAGGAAACCCATGAAACACAAGTCAGAGCACATATCAAAGCCCAGATGTCCATGCTGCAAGCAGATTACCCTGTCATTTACACCATATCCCTTCACTGAGAGAGAAAATGAAGAACAGCAACAGACACATGCATTGTAGGTGTAGATGTGCCAAAAGACTGCAGACACAATGGGGGTCATTATGGGTCTGGCGGTAGCTGTGACGGTAAACATCAGCATTTCTGGTGCTGGAGTCATGAAATTACCGGCACCCGGCAATGGGCAATTACCAGGGCATTCCAGCCCCGGTGGTTCCGGTAATTGCCCATTCCCGGTTATTTTTACTCCCCATTGCCATTTGAGTCCCATTGGACTCAATGGGAATGGGGAGGTCGGATGCACCGGCACCATTCATGAATGGTGCCGGTGCATCCTTCGAGTTCTGCTTGCCAATGCCGTTCCGCCCGCCACGTTTAGACCTGGTGGTCTTAAAGGCTCCACCAAGCAGAACTCGTTGTTACCGGACCGGCAAACTTGTAATGAGGCCCAATTAACCAACCAATATGTAACAAGAATCAATTTGGCATGCACGTAGAGATGTAGTAGATGTAGCAAGCACTAATAGATTTAGGCTATGAACATGAAAAATCAGTAGCAGGGATAGTTCTCTTGCTACACGAGAGAGATAAGAATTAGCAGAGCGTAGTTGCACTGATAGTTGCATCCACAGGCAGGCTAAGCCATGAAAAGAATGGCAGTGATAGAATAACATAGGGACAAAAGTTAGACCTAACCAAACACATACACACACGTTAGCTTAGACTAGAAGAACTGAGAAACACACTCGGTAGTAAGGAATATGTGGTAGCAACACTAAGAAATAAAGAATATAATGCATGATATATGCGTACACATATACATGTGCACATTAATGCTTTACAGGTACCTAATACTTAGTAGGCCTCAAGACTTAACGCTATGCATAGGCCATTCGAATAACATGCCTTAGAACATTAGATGTGGTCTCACACAGCAAAAGCCAGTCAGTTCAAGACATGGCAAAGGAATCTATTGGCATGGGCAATAGCCTTGAGCACAGTGTTAGAAGTATGAGGTGAAAACCTTTCCCAGACAAAGTACAGGGAAGCATGACCTAATCAGATGTAGCTACAGGATGCAGGGTCTGCGAGGGAAAGAGGTAGAAGGCTACGTAGGGATTGGCTGCGAAGGAGACTGTTGTCAGGTAAGTAATAGGGGATCTGACCCTGCTATTACTTACCTGACAACAGTAGTATTGATTTTTCATGCTATTTTCGGGTAAGCGACCCTGCAAGGTGTTTCGTTGCATACTTTAACGCAGTGCGTGGATTTGAGAATTGTACATACAAACAATTGTACTAATGTTTTTTTTATGTTTTTTCTCCTGTGTTTCTCGTATTGAAATATCATTGGATTTGTTTTCTTGATCCCTTTCATTCCTCCCCTTTGCCAACCCCTATTTTTCTGTCTTCTTTTTATTGTTTTTACTACTGCCTCAACATGGGGTATGATGGTATAATTATTTCTTAACTGATCTTTTTGCTTATGAGTTATATTTTTTTATTCTCCTACGTGCAATATGGATTACTTTGTCAATTTGACATTTGTTTGTGTTTACTAATAGCCCTGATTTGACAAAGGCGCAGGTGAGTCGAAACACGTGTAATCACCAGAAAGAGGAAATGTTTTGTTTGCTTGATCATTAAAACCAAGATTATATATACTCAATGGCGCTGAGTCCTGGAGTCCTCATTCATCACTATGTAATTGGTTGACGGTTAGGGCTTTATTACCGTCTTTATCCAGTGACCTGCGACATTCCAGCAGCATATTGAATATACTTATCGTTTGGCTGAGTTTTACGCACTTCATCTGAGAAGATACAAGGGATTGTAAGGAGTCGCCTGGCGGAGCAACTTGTAATAAAGCCCTTTTTTATACTATGTGCAGAGATATGTACAGGACAAAGTCATTTAAACAGAAGGGACACATTGCACCCTGTCGGAGACAGTCCGCCAAAGTCTGGAGAACCATACAATAGGAAGTCTGCTTCCAGCCTAGGTAGATCTCAATGGACAAAGGTTCAAAGTCCCTAGGTAAACACCAAGGATGCAATAAAGGTTGTGCATCAGTCGGACCCATCAACGAATTACAGAGCTGTTTTTTAAGATGCCATATCACATGTTCATATAGAGGTAAAGTACACATAACCTCACCAAGTGTTTGTTCCAGAGCAACAGGCCTAGGAGCAGAGCAATTGAGATCATGCATATGAACCATGAGAAAGGAAGGAGCAGAGTTACACTTTTCCAATCAGAAATTGCAATAATATTCTGCCGGTTGATGCAGTTTGAAGGGGAAGAACGGTAAAATGGTGCCAACGTTGTATTCCCATGTGAATAGGATGTTAAGACTACAATTCTTGCTACACTATTCGCACCTCACAATTTCATTGGTCAATGATGATCTGAGTGCCCCACCCCGGGAATGCCACAGGAGCTTCACCAATTAAGCCCCAAGGAGTAAAAAGCAACAATATTTAACATTGACTGTCCAACAGTAAGCCCTAGAAAGCAGATAGTACCACTGTGAAGTCATTATTATAAGGTATTTAAAAGAATGGTCACGAGGGATAGGATAGGCCAATAGGGCTAGGCATTGATCGATCAATCAGCGACTGACATCATCAAAGTACTCTGAAACATTGTTTTTGATTACTCCACTGTCCACTATCAAACTCCACCATTTTGAATTGATTGCTGCATGATTTTTTTAATTGTTCCCAACCATTGTTGCATGTAATACATTTTTGTTTTTCTTGCTCCCGTGCACTTTATTGTCTCATTGGATTACTTTTATTATTGATATTTGGCTCTTACCATACAAGAGCGAAATCCCTGTGAATGGACAATGCAGTTTGTGTCTAGTACAGAGAGTGGAGATTGCAGTTAGACAGTCTTTTAGGAATAGGGATGAAAAAAAGGTTACTCACTGAGACACAGGGTATTTTATAGCAGCAAAGGGTGCATTTCAATATAGTCTGAATTGTGTTCTTTTTTTCTTTCTAATCCCATGTCTTCTGATGGACAGCCTTGCCTTCGGCCTACTACCAATATTCTGGCCCAGTGTGACTTTCATAAAGTCACTCCCATTTAAGTTCCCTTTGTCTGGGTGTGACTTTGAATGAATCTTGGGTCCTTTCGTAGAAAATATACAACCAATGTTCTTGAGTTTAGTGAGGGGCATCTCTTCACACTTGCATTAAATCTCATTACCGTGTAATTGTTTATTATTCGTAGAACCATTATTCTACCTCACGTCTCATCTTACTTTCTCACAATGTTTTCTGGAAATAATCATATTGTGAGGGAGACATCCAGCTTTCACACCATTGAAACATATTTGAACAGAATATTATAAACAGTAAGCTGTCAAGGGAAAATCAAATCACTCAAGTCATTTAGTGGGTAATTCATAGAATTTAGCACACAAGTGGCGCATGCGGCTGGCACACTGAGTATGCGTGCAGCAGTCTGCGGCAGCCGCGTACACCAACACCCATTTCAGCGCACAGCGCATTCATGGATACTTACATCCATAACCATCCATAACCAGCCGTGGCAGTGCCAGTTTTGCCCCCAAACCCACCCCGTGCGCCGAAAACATTGCACAAATCCGCTACATGGCGCAAAGGCCAGTGGACCAGCATACAGCCCTCCAACCACACAAACACATGGAAAACTCCTGGCGCACCCCTCAGAATATGCGTACTCCACTCGTGCCAGCGAAAATGTGTTTAAAACTCCCCGCGAACCCCTCGGAATACGCAAACCCTGCTTGCGCCAGCGAAAACGCATGTAAAACTTCCCGCGCACCCCTCGGAATACGCGAACCACGCTCTCGCTAATGAAAACGCATGTAAAACTCCATGCGCACCCCTCGGAATAGGCGTACCCCGCTTGCACCAGTGAAAACGCATGTAAAACTCCCTGCGCACCCCTCAGAATATGTGTACCCCACTCGCGGCAGCGAAAACACGTGTGAAGGTCCACCATCACCCCCGGAATACACGTACACTGCTCGCGCTAGCGAAAACGCGTGTAAAACTCCCTGTGCACCCCTCGGAACACACGTACCCTGCTGCGTCAGGTAAATTGCATGGAAAAAGTCCACCCTGTGGTGTAGCCTGCCTGCGGGCCATGGACTGGGGTGATGGCCTGCCTGCGGGCCATCGACTGGGGTGATGGGCTGCCTGTGGGCCATGGACTGGGGTGATGGGCTGCCTGCGGGCCATGTACTGGACTGATGGCCTGCCTGTGGGCCATGCCCAGGGATGATGGGCTGCCTGTGGGCCATGGACTGGTCTGACGGCCTGCCTGTGGACCATGCCCAGGGATGATGGGCTGCCTGTGGGCCATGGACTGGGCGGATGGCCTGCCTGCGGCCATAGACTGGCGTGATGGGCTGCCTGTGGGCCATGGACTGGGGTGATGGTCTGCCTGCGGGCCATGGACTGAGGTGATGGCCTGCCTGCGGGACATGGACTGGGGTGATGGCCTGCCTGCGGGCCATGGACTGGGGTGATGGGCTGCCTGTGGGCCATGCCCAGGAGAGATGGGCTGCCTGTGGGCCATGGACTGGGGTGATGGGCTGCCTGCGGGCCATGGGGAGGGTGGATGGGCTGCCTGCGCGTATTCCAGTGGTGTGCGTGGACTTTTACACGCAATTTTGCTGGCGCGAGCAGGGTATGTATATTCTGGGGGTGCGCATGGACTTTCAAACACGATTTCATTGGCGTAAATGTATTCTAGGGGTGCGTGTGGTCTTTCACATGTGTTTTCGCTCGCGCAAGCGGGATACGTGTATTCCGAGGGGTGCGCGGGGAGTTTCACATGGGTTTTCTCTAGCATGAGCGGGGTATGCGTATTCCGAGGGGTGCGCAAGGACTATTACATGTGTTTTCGCTAGCGTGAGCGGGGTACGCGTATTCCAAGGGGTGCGCAGGGACTTTTACATGCGTTCTCACTAGCCCGACTGGGGTACGCATATTCCAAGGGTGCGCATGGACTTTTACACACTTTCGCTGGCGCGAGCGGGGTACGTGTATTCCGGGGGTGTGCGTGGGCTTTCAAAAAGCGATTTGGCAGTGTGTGCCCCCCCAGGTGTGCCCACTGTCCCCATGCCCCGCAGGCAGCCCATCACCCCAGTTCATGGCCCGCAGGCAGTCCATCACCCCAGACTATGCCCCACAGGCAGGCCACATGGCACCATGCACTCGGGAGCACCGACATATATCCCCCCACCCCCATTGACGGGCACCTGCCAGCAGGCCCCGACTCAGGTCCCCCCACCCCCTAACCACCCCCATTGACGGGCACCTGCCAGCAGGCCCGACTCATTTCCCCCCAGTCCCCCAACAACCCCCATTGACGGGCACCTGCCAACAGGCCCCGACTCAAGTCCCCCCAAACCCCTCAACCACCCCCATCCGACACATGGCCCATCAAACAACATGTCCTAACAAAACAGACCCATGGCTCTAATGCCAACCCAAATCCCCCTTGCCCCCCAGTACAAGCATGCAACCATCCACTGCACCCACTCCCAAATTACCCATGCCATGACAGTCTTAAAAGAACCACCATGCCCATGCATAAATGCACAACAGAGCCACACAGTGGCAACACATGACTGAGGCAATGTACATTGAGACATGCACAAAATCAATGATAGTACACAACACCAATCATGAAGTTCGAATAAATGTATTAATAACATAATAAAATAACATAAAGAAAATCAAACTTGCAAATTAATAAATAATGAAAGCTATTACCAACAAAAATAGAAAATCCAATGAAAAACAAAAATCCATGGCATGAAAAAAGAAGTGGTCCATCGCCAATGTCAACATGAATTAAATAATCCAAAAAAAAGAAAACCATTGATCCATGGAAAATGTTAAAAAACAAAGTATGTACAAGTCTTCAACTATATACAATCCAAGTCCAAAGGGTCCATGATCCCCAAACCAAATGAAACCTACAAAAAAGTCCTATGAATAAAGAACTATATACGTGAAGTGGAGCAAAGTCCATGAATTCCAAAGAAAAAGAAAAAACAAAGGAAACCTAACCCTAAAGAACTATGTACAAAGGTGGCGGGCAAGTACAACGGCTCACTTGTTGATGTTCAAGGCCAGGGCATCATCGAACTCCACATTGATGTTCCAGAGGCGGGCCTCTTCCCTGGCCTTGAGGTCTCGCAGGGATGCAGCCATGGCCTCCTCCAACTCCCTGTGAGTTGCCTCGAGGTACTCAGCCCGCCTCAATGCCCTGCGCATGGAGTTCTCCGCCCTGACCATAGTGAGCCATGCCTCTTCCACCCGCCACCGCTCCGCATCTATTTGCTGGCCAAACCGCTGCCACATGGAAGACACTCCCAATCCAAGGTCCTCCTGCCCTCTGGTCGATGCCTGCCCCTGTGATGTTGTTAGGCCCGAGCCATCATCGCTCCCGCCAGGAGCCTGCTGCTGCCGTGCATGTGCCCTGCTTATCGATGCCTGCACGTCCTCCTCTCGCTGGGGTCCAGTTGGTGTGGTGTCCACCCCAGCTGAACCTCCGACTCCCGACTGTGGCAGGGATGTGTCCTCCACCAGCCTGCCCGCTGGGTCAGGGGCAGCTCCACAGGTTGCCCAGGTAATACTTGGGCAGGATGATGGCACAGAGGATGACTGGTGCATAGGGGGTTAGGTTGAGAAGGGAGTTGGTAGAAGATCCAGCACACGGAGGAACCCAACGCTGGTAACCTGTCCTAGTAGGCCGACGCGGTCAATGAGCTATTCCAAATGACGTGCATTCTTCTCACGAAAACCCAGCACGTCATCCTGGATACCACACTGATTCAACGCCACCACAGCTAGGACAGGCTCAATCCGCTCACGGATTGCCACGTCCACAGGGAGAGGAAGGCCAGTTGTTTTTGGTGTATCCCCTCCCTGAAAACAGGTATGGACGAAGGCATCCCTGCTGGAGTGGGATGACGCAGTCACAGGATCGGGGACAGGATTACACACAGGCACCTCCGCGGCAGCCTGTGCTGCCTCCTGTCACTGCCCCTGGACTGCACCACTAGCACCAGTGGAATCCCCCCTCCAGGCCCCGTGCATGGGCCTTCCATGGCCTCCTCCTCAAACAAACCACCCACCAACCTGGATGACTCCGTGCCATCTTCCTCCATAGGCCCCTGTGTGGGCTCAGCTGCCCCTACAGCTGCCAAGGAGTCCACCTCCAACCTCCTCATCTTGGGCCTCCCCTCGGCAGCTGCAGGCGTGGATGCGGCACCAGACTCCTCACTCCCAGAAGAGATGACTACGTGGGAGGAGAGCTGGGCCTTGCGTCTCCGGCTGGCGGTGGCATCCCTGCCGCTGTGCTCCAAAGCACTGTCTCTGCCCTCTTCATCAGTCGACGCTGCAGACAAGGAGAGACAGAACACAGGCATCAGGGCACTGTACAATGGTCTGATACACACATGACAGTTGCACATAATTGGCAGTGTCAGACTTCACAGATGGCATCACGCTCCCCAACACTCATATCACTTGAACCCACACAGATGCACAAATTAACAGGAATCGTGCAGCAAGCAGCAGCATCCATACACACACAACAGCATGAACATCCGAAGGTTGGCATGATGTCACAAGCAACATGGGGAGTGCCGAACACATGCACACACGACTACAGACAGACGTGCATCTGTACATCTCCACCACCTGTCACAGTGCAATCATCGGCAACTATGTCACATCTGCCAATCAGGTTCCTACATGTCTGTGTCACATGCATCCATTGTGTTTCATAGTCACACACATGTCAAACACACACTCGCACAAGTATGCTGTGCATGTATATGAAGGTGGAATCAGCATCCATGTGTCACACCCCAACCATGCCATAGTACATACACAGAAATACTAACATATGTGCATCTCCACATGCAGTTGGGTATCATGCTTTGGAACACATACACCATTGATGTGCATCACACATGACAGGGCTCACATGCAGCATGGTCATGTCCCTGCACATACACATCCATACATGGCCCTTTTCAGACATATGTCCAAGCTGCAGACTCCTGGCACACCTCAACATGCACTGCGTCAAATAAGTATGCATGGACACTTACCGCTCGACTCCAGACCAGTCTCCCTCTCGGGGACCTGGCGGTGAAGCACGGATTTAATGCATTCCGGGACCTTATGTTGTTGGTGGTAAGGTGGACCCGGCACCTCACTGCACCCGCTGCTTCCAAGAGGCACCGGGCCTTCCTAAGAGTCCTGGACATGAAGTCTTCCCAGCGCTTACGGACGGGTTGTATGTCGTGGGTTGCCACCCCCTGTGCATTGATGGCAACCATGATGTCCAGCCAGATCCTCTTCCGTCCATCCTTGTTGGCGTGTCTTCTTCCGTAGAGGGCATCATAATGCACCAGGACTTGCTCCACCAGGATGCCAACCTCTCCTGCTGAGACGCTGGCAGCCCTCTGCCTCTCTGGCTGGGGGTTGCCAGTGGTGTCTGATGGTTTTTCCCCCGACATGGCAACCCCTGAGGCAGGTGTGGGTGGGCAACTGGGTCCTGGTGCTGGGCTGTGGAGCGATGGAACTTCAGTCGGCAGTCTTCTGTTCCAGCATGGGTGGTCACAGCAACTGGACCCCTGCAGTTGGCTGACTTACAGGCACCAAATGGCAGGGCATGTGGCCAGCAGGCAGGCAGGCAGCAGCAGATGGCATGTGGGAGTCTGCTTGGGGCTCTGGGGGGTAGGAAAATGGCCTTCTGGGCAGGAGCGTGGTCTTCCATGTGTTGTCACGTGGCCAGCTTGATACGAAGTGATTTGGCATGTGAAAAAACAGCACGTCAGCGTGTAATTCGAGGAAAGGCCCTTAGCGCGTAAGCACATATGTGACATAACACGCACAGGCGTTTCCCTCATCACGGGTGCCTAGTGATTTAGCACGTGAAAAAACAGCACGCCCGCGTGTTAATGCGTGTAATTCGAGGAAAGGGCCTAAGCACGTAAGTGACGTGACACGCGCAGGCGTTTCCCTCTGTACAGGTTAAAGGTGAGTGGGTCCGGGATGTTCGCTGTACGTGCCTTTCGTGGAGACCGACGTGTGTTGCTGCTTCTGGTTTTTTCGTGTGCCATTACAACTTCACAGCGGATCAAGGACGTATCTCTTCTTTTGGCGGGGTTATTGGCTATGTGTGTTTTTCATTACCACGCTAGTCAGACAGTGAGTAGTGCACGCTATTTTTCCCACTGCGGGTCCCCCTGTGTATCACATACCTGTTTTCGAGGTCATAGTAGCCAGCGTGTCCCTAGCGTACGTGTTTTCATGTCCCTGGGTGCCGCCACGTACTACGGGAGGTTAATTCCACACACATGGGCTAGTGGGGGTTGTGTGCACAGTTTTACTTCAGTTTTGGGGTTCCTGAGCGTTCCATGACCTGTCACTTTGTTGCCGGGGTGGCATACAGCCGTGCAGATGCACAGGGGTGCTTTTAACATCTTGTATCCCACCCCCTTCACCCAATCGGCTAGGACAATTGTCGTGTACACCTCCCAATGGCACTACTACATCTGTGCCGGCACTACTACATCTGTGCCCTGGTTGGGAGGCAACGAAAGGTGAGGGGTGCCTCAGCTGGGTGTACTCCACGTGGCGGGCGTGGTCAGGGACATGGCCGTGGTGACCAGGGAGTAGGGGGACTCCAGGGTATCCAGGGTGGCTGCAGAGGGGGAAGAGGCAGGGGTGCACCACTTTGGCACAATGTTGTGCCACGTGTTGGTGCAGTCATCCCACCACCCCCTGTGGTTCCGGGAGATGCAGCTCTTGCATCTGGCACTGGAGCCCATGTGACCGTGCAATCCGTTTCATCAACTGCCACGGGCCCAAGGGTAGTGGTAGCTGCAGGTGCAGCTGTGGACACCACCACCCAGGATCAGGGTCGGCCAACACATGCTGCGTTGGCACCTGAGGAGTCCGAGGATGATTTTCAGGAGGTCAGGAGGCACACGGTAAGTGCACACAGGGCTGCCCTGACCGAGGCACATGTCCCTGGGGCAGTATTGTCATCTACTGCCCTGAGCAGCTGGGTGTTGGCAAGCGCATGATCAGACACCACCCCGGCTGTGAGTCTACCATCCAGGACAGTCCCGGTTAATGACCTTGGCACAGCAGATGTTGCTGCACAGGGTCCAGTCAAGGGCACCCAGCAGCCACTGATGCAAGTCAGGGCTTCCGTCCTTGTTCCACCTGCCACTCCCTTGGTTCAATCCACCAGCGCCACTGCCCGTACTGATCAGGGCGGCATTTGCCAGTCAGGATCCAGATCAGTATCCAAGAGGAGGAAGGTTGCACCTGCACAAGAGGCTGGGACACCCCACACATGGCTCCGGCCTCCAGCAAGTCGAGGAAGAAGCCTTTCTGCAAGCAGGAACTGGACTTCCTTTTGGACTACGTGTCGGGACACGACCGTGATATGCTGATGGGCCCAAATTGTCACAGTACGGCTGCCCAGTGTTTGTCCCAGTGGAAGCATGTTGCGGAGGGTGTCAGTGCATTTGGACATGAGGTGCGCACAGCTCAGGAGTGCAAAAAGCGTTGGGATGACCTCCGATGCTGTGCTAAACTGAGGCATGCCTCCAATTATGCCATGACTCATGTGACTGGTGGTGGGTCACCACCTGAGGAGGAAGATCTCACTTCGCACGAGTTGATCGCTTCAAAGTTCATACCGGCAGCATTGTATGAAGGAGTGGGAGAGATGCTGGACTTTGATGCCCGGTCAAGTGAGTGTTGTCGCATGTTTGTCCACACCATGTGCCACTACATGCTATGTGTACATGGTTCTCATGTGCGAGTCAGGCAATGCTTCACTGATGCATGCCTGCTGTGCAGCATGCTGGACATTTAGAGTAGACAGGACTGTCCTCATCACCACACTTGCACCCTACTCACATGCTAGTCACCCGGCTGCCACTCCGGTCCATGGTTCAGCTCACTGGCCCTTCAGCATGTAGCCTGGGGTTTCTTTCCACTCAGCACTGGGACTATGTCATTGCATGACTGACGTGCATGTGTGTTCTGACTGCATGCGGGTACTCCGCGTAGGCATGCTCCCTTGCCCCTCCACCCACCTGCACCTCATTTTCACCATGGCACTGGTGGGTATCATGTTGGACTACTGCAATGGTCTGTTCAACGCTCCTGTGTACATGTACACTTCCCCCTGCCAACCTGCCAGACACATACAGTGGGGTACATCCTTTGCTCTTGATGCAGGGTGTCTCACTCGGACTGTGCAGATGGCAGATGGTACGCAGGGACATGAGTGCCCATTCATGCTTCATGTGGATTCCATGCATGCCCCAATCTGTCCTTGTCAGGATGAACATTGTAGTACGTGTCCAGAATGACATACATGTAATGGCATTTGATCATCCTTTCCATGCCCACTCTGGCTCAGTCCTCCATTGCACACATGTTTAGGGTGTCATAGTATGTGTGGGGCACAGGCCTCCCCCAGTTTCTGGACCCCTGACTCTGTTCAACTGGTGTAGTGCCTTCCGCACACATGGGTGTACTACTGAGGGTTCATCATGTGTCCTGATTACTGTCCCATTCTCATCTGCTGTGTTGTCATTTGACCCAGATGATGCAATTGACACTAGTCAACACTGTCTGCCAATACACAGTTCTCTGGTCAACCTTTCGCTGCCATGCAATGCCTCCCTGCATTTTCTCTAAGGGGGTGGGGGGTTGCCTGTAGCCATGCAACCCATCGCATGCATATTGCACGTGATGGCTGAACTTGCCCTTACACTGCCTTCATGTTTATTGATTGACATCATAATGTACTTGTTCATGTAGATAGTTGGTAACGTACACATGTTCTGCACTGCACCAACCCACTTCTGAGCCATTTTACACCGCTCTACATGCCTACTCACTGCTGCAATGTTAAAGTGACCAGGCATGTATGGTCAGATTGTCATCCCTTCACTGTCATGAAAGCCACGGGCACAGGTGCATCCTGTGACACATGTACTCAGTATTGGATCACCCTGGTGGGTGTTTAGTAAAGTTGATTGTTCAATCTGCGGCCTATAACAACTGGTGTAGGCCGCTGATTGATTGTAGCCTGCCAATCGGGTTGTAATGACTGTGGAGATGCCTTCGCATGTGTATGTGTACACTTTCACATACATCAAAGCAAGCAGCGTTGTAGCTGCTTGCTTTGCTGTATAGGTTGCTGTTCATAATCACCTTATGGGTGTATATGGACATGGGTGTTCTTGAACACTTTCACATGTACATATGCAAGCAGCTTCAACATTGTGTAGTGCAACATTGCAGCTACTCACTCATGTGTGTGTGAAGGTGTTCATTTACACATGTGTTCTCTCCAGCTTTTTGGTTGAACAGGATTGCGTCCATTATGTTCGACTGGCACAATCCTGAAGGTGCACTGTGGTGCAGTATGTGTACACCCAGGCTCACTTACCTAATCTGCTGGGGCCTGCACATGATGATTTGATACACTGAATAATGGTTTAGGGCACAATCAATGCACAATGTGCTCAATCAGGCCCTGAGGGGTGTTCTGGAGGCTTCATGGCCGGCAGCTCGGACCCTACTGTGCATTATGGTCCCTCATGCCTAGTTGCAGGCCCTCACTTTGCTCGTGAAATTCACTATGTCTACATGGCCCATGAGGCCCGGTACGTGCCGTGCTGCAGATGGATGAAGCTATATTGGTGATGATGGTTTGGTGATGCATGTGTACATGCATTTTACCTGTGTCATTGTGTGCTTGGATTCACTTGCAGCTGTGGCCATTTTGCAGTTCAGACATGCTTATGGTATGCCATGCCTGTGACATGTGCCTGACAGAGGTAGTGTGTGATGGAGGCGATATACTGCATTCTGTACATGTGTAGGCTTTGCTATTTAGACACATCCATTTCTGCTTTTGGGATGTGTTTGCATATCAATGCCACTGGATGCATGCCGGATTTTTATTTGTGTGTGACATGTCTGCTTCATGTGTTGGCTGTCAATGTCATGTCTATGTGTGTGTGGGTTATGTGCTTCTGACATGTGTACTCATGTTTGTTTTTTCCACATTGCAGATGATGATGCAATGGAGCCAGAGGATGGTGATGTCATTCCAGACACAGGGTTGCTATCACGTCAGCAACCAGGCACAAGTGGGGGTTGTGGGGTGGTAGGCCACGAGAACCTACTTGTGCTCCAGACCATCGTTTCTAGGGCTGGCAATGAGTCTAGCCCGGATGATCACTTTGACGACAATGTTGAGTTGGATGCGCGTCATGTCCATTCGTCGACAGTGAGTGATTCTGATGCAGATGATCCTTTGTCCGTGACACCTGCATTGAGGGGTCAGATGGTGCTCCAACCTCCGCCTGTGGTGGATCCGGACACACAGTCACACTCCACACAAGTTGATGACGTGCCTGGGGCATCATGCCAATGGAGGGATATAGTCCTGCAGCCGTGGGTGCTGCCAACCCAGCGAGGACCGCGGCTCCTTCGGCCATGCGGGTGTCAAGCCCGGCAATGCAGTGGCTGTGCGCCACCAGGGTATACTGAGTGGGAGCAATCCATGTGTGCCAATTCCAAACAACAGGGGGCAGCAATTGATAAGATCACTCAGAGTATGGAACGTGTGGCCCAATCTGTGCTCCCCCCTGCCAGGCAGGTGGAGCTCCAGCAGCGGGAAGCACAGTCCATGGACCGCTCACTCAGGCTGGGCATGGCGGCCTCAGGCAGGGCACGCTGGGCTGAAATGGTGTCTCTGCATCAAGCACTTGGTGCTCACACAGAGGCACACAGGGAGGCCCTGAGGGATGACCATCGATCCCGCAGATCTACTCTGGGTGTGCTCTTGATGTCCCAGAGGCAGCAGACAGAGGAGAGGTTGGATCAGCTTGAGAATACCATCTCGGCTGAGCTACATGCATGCCGGGAGGTGCTCCAGATGTCATGTCACACCATGCAGGAAGAACTCTGTGTTACACATGCTACCTTGCAAGAGGAAGCACGCATATCATGTGAGGTTCTGCATGCTGACCTACGTGTCATCGCCGCACAGAACCAGGCTCACCAGTCACGCAGATTTGCTGCCGACAAGAGGCAAGATGCACATAGGCGTGGTCAGGGAACTGTGCCATGTCCACCTTTTGAGTCAGAGGGTAAGGAGGGCCATGACTTATCTCCCACACAGGTCGGGCCGTTCAGTAGTTGAGCCCATGGAGTTCTTTTTTTTAATCTCACCATCATCGCATGTGGGTGTTGAGGTGCACCCTGTAACTTCCCCCTCCTGGGTGCCTCCCCCCCAGGTCATATGTGGCCATTTATTATTGTTATAGTTAGTTTAATTAGTTAACATAGTTTAGAATTGTTTGTCTATTGTGCATTCATGTGATGGTGTGGTGCTCTGTGGCTTTTGAAAGCATCCACTGTCGATTGCAGCTGGGCCCTTCAAGCTTGTCTTGTGTATGTGTTTGCAGCTTGGGGTCCTGACTCACATATGCCACTCCTGCTTCCCCTATACATGGGCTCGCAAGGATGGTTCAGTGTTACAACCATGTACACAAGGGCATTGGACTGTCGTCATATCTGTGGCCTGTCTGCTGCTGTACTACTTGTGTTTACACCCCTAGTGGGGATTATGGATGTTTTCTCCACGGCATGTCTGCTATCAATTTTGTTGAGTACATTATTGAAATGTCCATTTATTGATGTTGTTTGTGAAGTTTGTTCTTTTCTTGCCTGTATATGTGCTTGATACATGTCATGCTGTAGACAATAGCCTGCACCCTTTGGCTGTCAAAGTCACACTGATGGTGGGAGGGTGCCGGATGTTGACAATGTCAAGTTGGTGCATGTTGAGTTCAGCCCCTGGGGATTGTGGCAAAGGAGGATGCATTAGGAATGTGAGCCAAAAGGCACAAGTCATGGTCCAGTCCTCACCTGAGATGCCCGCCTATACTACTTAGTTTAGTTTAGTTTAGTTTAGTTTATTATTTGTAGGGCGCGCCAGGCCCTGGAGCATCAGGGCGCACAAGACAAGAATATGCTCAGCTTTGTTACAGGTACAATTACATAAACATAATACATTCTGCCATAAATAAAATATATACAGGTACATGTGCATGGTCATAATAAGCAAGAATGAGCAGGGCTGGATCAAGGTCGAGACAGGAGGTGATCAAAGTACAGGAATATTCACAATTTGGAGGTGATATACAGTGGAATAGGTACAGTAATATACAATGGAGTAAAATACAGAAAGTGGTATCAGAACTGGGGCATGCAGGTGGAAAGCTAGTAGGGACAGTCAGGTCAAGCAGGTCGGATTAGTTAGATGTCATTAGCTCTCAGCCACTTGGTCAAATTCTGCCTAAATCTCGCAAAGGGCTGGGGTTCTCTTATGTCATGTGGTAGGGAGTTCCAAAGCTGTGCTGCTTTGACTGCGAAGCTATGTCCTCCAATAGTGGCACGTTTAAAGCGAGGGACATAGAGGCAATTTGCATTGACCATTCTTGTTGGTCTAAGTGAAGTTCTTAAGTGTAGCCTGTCCATGAGGTAGGGTGGTGCCATGTTATTGAGGCACTTGTGAGTAAGGGAGGCAATTTTAAGTTGGATTTTGTCCTGAGTGGATAGCCATTTATATTCTCTTCTTATAGAGGAGATATGCTCTTTCCTGTTGATCTTAAGTGCGGCTCTCAAGGCATTATTCTGTAGGACCTGGATTTTTTGGATAGTCTGTTTGTTAGCCCCAATGTAAAGACCATTACAGTAGTCCAGTTTGGACAGAATAAGGGCTCTGGCAAGCGTGATGCAGCTGTCTGTAGAGAGGAATTGCTTGCTGGCTCTAATGAGTTTGCAAGTATATGCTGTGGAAGAGGCTAGGGAGTTGACTTGTTTGCCAAAGCTTGTTTGCCTACTACTACGCTCCGTTCCATTTGGATGGCACATTGTGTCGGTCTTCCCTCTTGGACTCTGATGCTGCCTGAGGGCGCAGTCTTCCTACTGGACTACTGCTCTTTAACATGTTTTTCACACTCTGGTGCTTTTAGTCCCTGTTCTTCTTTCTGCTACTGTCCTTGTTGCAGATCTGTCCGCCTGTCTCTTGGGCTGTTATTTCCACATACTCTTACACTGCCTCAGTTTGCCTCTGTAGAATTCTGTTCAACAGCATCTTTCTGTCGCTCCTCCTGTCTTTGATCTATTACATCCATGACTTTATGTTGGCTGTTGGCTTTTGCCAATGCTATTCAACTGTTTTGGCTCTTAACTTGCTGTCAGCTGTTTCCGGCTATCTTGCATTCTCTGTGCCTTTCAAGACTTCTGCTGTCTCTTCCTTTCTTTGTTCACGCTATCAGCTCAACCATCCTGTTGTGCCAGCCTCCTTGGTTATTTTCAACTCAAGAGTTCTAACTGTCAGGGTACATAACCTGGGGTTGTGTGGGAGGAGGTCGGATGTAGGTCTCAGACATGGACCAGTCACAACCAGCATGAAGACACACACACACACACACACAGAGGAAGCTTTTCAGCATTACTAAAAGCTTTTATGCCCTTTCTGCAGGAAAATGAGCATCAGGACTACCTTTCCCAGCAGACACAAGGCCAAGAACTACAAAAACCTGGCCACGTTGGGTGGTGCACACGTACGCATGCATGTGCAACCAGAAGCACAGGGCTTGTGCTCAGACGTCTGACAGAAGCAGACGTGTTTCCAGGAGCTCCAAGCAAGGTGAGCAGCACAAGGGGCCACGCCCCAGCCAACCTTCCTTGAGGCCCCTCGCACATGCAAGCTGAGTAGCGCCAGTGCTGATGAACTTAGCCAGGCATTGGTGGTGATGCACACATTACAGCTAAGCCGTGCTGAGGAGCAAATACCAGGAAGCTTTCACAGTTGTCAGGGGCACATGCAGGGGGCGTCAGCCATATCCTCGAGTCCGCCCTGATCCATAGAAGCTAAGTTATTAGCGCAGTAGCGTTCCTAGCCACAAACTAATACAGCAGAAGGGGGGGGCACCCAGCGATGCACAAACTCGAATGCAGTGCATATCATTAGCATATGCAATTAGCCACATGCGCTGCCTATAGAAAGCCACGGGTGGCAGACCACTACTTGTACTGAAGTCACACCTCGCCACATGTGTCTATCAGCACATCCGAAGCACATTCTATCATGTGGATTCTTAACACATGGTCTTCCGCTTAACGCAGGGCCACGTCCGGCTACCTTACCACATTAACAGTGTATTAACCTTCACGGGGGCCAGCAAAACTATACGGACAAAGCAGCAGACTAGAGTGCTTTTTTGGGGAGTAGTCACTAAGTTCGAGACATGAATGGTGTTATGTGTGTGTGGGAAAAACACACAGAATAGTAACTCACACTCTCTTTGCAGCATTGAACTGCTCCTGTTACCGGACCTGAGAGTGCACAGGCAGGAGGTCAGCACTCACCCCAGAGATAAGTCTCTCTTTTGCTTGCCTTTGAGCCATATTGTACAATGTGCATGAAGTACATGGTTTCTCTTATTGAGTATGCATAATTGTCAATAGTTGTATTTTGTATTTTCACTACTTTCTCTTGCCCATCCACCTCCCCTCTCCTGAGCCTCTTTCCGGTTATCCTAAATACCGATCCCTATCCAACCAACGGATCCCTAACACCCTTTCCCCACCGCGGTCTTGGAGGCCTGTGTACGTTTTACCTTGCAGGCGCACAGACCGCAGAGGGGGTGGTTGGTTTGTGCCACTCCTGTGTCTGGAGACTGGAAGACTGGAGCTCTGACAATACCCACCAGTGATTGCATCCTCATTGATTATTGTGTACTGAAATTGCTACCCATCCTGTTGAACCATTGTTCTACTGTGCTGCCTTGGTAGTTATTCTATCATTCTGCTTGGACATGTGCTTGGCCATATTCTGCGACTTCAAGTCATCTACTGGAGACTCTTCAAGGGTTTTTTGGTGCCTAGAGGCTTTAGTCCTGGTTTGGGGGTTTGTCTCCTTGGAGTTCTCTGCGATTTGGTATTTTTACCAGTCAAGGTGGCCTCTGAGGGGGCTGGACCCTATTTAGGTAGAAAGGTAGAACAAGGAAACCAAGGGGTAGGGGGATTGTGAAGCCAGGTCGATTAGAAGGAAGAAGCCAACAGACCCCAGACACAGTTCTTCTGAAGGTGATGAGTAAATGAGGGAGGGCCTTTTGTTGTCGGACAGTACGCTTGGGCTACAGTGTTTGGGCACTCTCTGACATTGTGGAGTACTATGTACATGATGTGTTCTGCTGGTCAGTGGCTGTTCCTGTGTTGGATTTACTTTTCAGGTGTCAGGAGATTGTTGTGGTTTGACATACTGAGGTGTACACATGGCCAAAGTTCACATGTGATGTGTACAAGACACTGAGGTTCACGCAATTTCACATTCATGTATTGAGTGCATGTCCCTACTGACACACACACTTACACAATGCTCCACCACACATTCAACCACCCTTCCATACCCACACGTGCACACAGATTGCCTTCTCTGGCATGCTGTGTCCCTGCAGCGCATGATCACTTACCATTTGGGAATTGTATACATGCATCAGTAGGTTGCTTTTGTAACTTGTCCTTTTTATATGATGCTCAAGGTGTATCCCCAACACAATGGCTGCTCACTGTGCTGTGTGCTGAGCGGTGTGTTGCAGGAGACACACAGCACACAGGTTATGGATGAGCGGATTTGGATTGGCCAATGTGCATGCCAATAGGCATTCTGTCTTTTGTTGATGGTACTATTGGTGGCATGCATTTGTGTGTGACTTTATATGTGTCGGAGGTTGTTGGTCAGTCATTTACTCTGATTCCATGTCAGGTGTGATTGTCTCAGGCCTATTTCAATTTATCACGTGTCACGTTGTATGTAATTGGTCATGTGATGTGCTTTTGGTTTGCTCTTTTGCTGTTGCATGCCATGTCATGGTGTGGCCAACAAGGGTGATGTGGGTTGGGAAGGTTTGGGTGACATACCACTGATTGTCATGGCGTATTTTGCAGGGCGGTGGTACAATTTACACCTTGCATGTGTTCCTGTTGGTCACACAGGATTGGTTATGTTTAAGTAGCTAGGGATGCACACAGTGTGGCACTTCCATGGCAACATTCTCAGGGTGGTAAGGTTGTGACAGTTGCCTGTCTCTTTGTCATCATCGAGTGTCACCTGGTATGTGCCAGGCCTGTGTGCACTCCACAGGGGTGGGAGTTTAGGTGAAAAATGTGGCCACAAGCTGGTTCCAGGCTGCCTCGCCACGTGCCCTTTCCCCTCCCATGAGCAACGCCTGTGCCTGTGGTTGAGGATGTGGGGGCACCACCATGTCCACCAGTATGTTCCGCCATGCTGCAACATTGTGCAGGAAACATGCTGCCACAATGATCCTGCACACTACTGGGGGTGCATATAGTAGCTGGCTGCCAGAGCGGTCAAAGGAGCGAAAGCGTGACTTGAGCACTCTGAATGTGCACTCCACTATGCCCCTGGTTGCATTATGGGCAGCGTTGTATCTTACCTGGAGTGGTGTAGTGGGGTTCCGTATTGGCGTCATCATGGGGTTGCTCAGAGGGTAGGCACTGTCCCCTGGGGAGGTCATAATGGTTGTGATTAGTTTGGTTTGTGTATGTGTCTGTGTGTGACATGCATGCATGTGCACAGACATTTGTACTCACCAATGAGCCATGTGTCTGTGGGATGTTTTTACCCATGCATCCAAGCCCTACCATAAAACTGTGCAGTACTGGCATGGAAAACATCATGATGGCCGGAACTCCCCAGAGAGTGCACAGGGAAAACATGAAGAATAGGCTGCCACCCATTTTTGCCTATGTTGTGAGCACAGGAGGGCACTGCCTAAAACCACCGTTGGGCTACACACCCAGTAGCCTGAAACCATTGGGAATGCCAAAAAAGCAACTCAGAACTGTGGGGAATTCATTTTCTTAATCCCAAAAATGGTTGCATTACCAGTACTCACCACTATCAGAAAGCCGGCGTTTTAAAACCACCAGACTTTTGTGTAAAACTGAACAAATGAAACAAAACCAGACCAAGGAAAGACTTGCTAAGAGGTGGATACAATGTAAAACTATATTCTGAAATGACTTGAAGGAAGTAATTATTTAATGTATATGTAAAAATTGTAAGTGATTTAAACTGGGAACAAAAAGTGACATTTAGCTGAAACCTGGTATAATGAAACTGAATTCTGCCTGACAACTACCCCCGACAGGAGTTGAAACGGGATCAACAGCTGTGTTCCCAGGCCTGGCTGCCAGGCCTGGCTGCATCTTGAGGTCACATGGCCCTGTTGATTGAAAGGGGAGTGGCAGCTGGGGACTACAGGGAGTTAAACAAAGGCCTGTCCTTGACTCAGGCAAATGTTATATTGGGGGCGTCGTAAAATAGCTTCCTCTTGGGAGAAACTGGGGGGCAGCTGTGCCTCTGTGAACAAGTTGGCTTGGGGGAAGTGGATAAACCAGTTATTCCACCCTGTGATGTGGGAAGCCACACCTCTGTTTGACCAGGGCATAATTTTAAAAAGATAGATAACTCATAGTGCGGACTTGTCAGAATTATATAAGAAATATCATTATTTTTGTGATTTTTCTGTGAACATTTTAAGAGGCGTGATGACCCTGTGGTGAATTCTGGGGGGTTGCTAGCGGAAAATAGGGTCTCACTCCAAATGTATACATGTTAAAAATCTGACACTTTATCATCTGTAACCCATATCCCTGGTGCACATTTGTGTAAAATCTGGGAAGGTTTAGAGGTCGTTATCTGGATGAAAAGGGGAGAATTCTGTCATCAGTGGACACAACATCGTACAAAGACAGGGATCGGATGGTTTGGTGCTACAGAAAATATGTTAACTGGACCTATAATATTAGAAAAATGGTACATAGATAAATATGTATTTGGGTCAGAAATAGATTTGTGTGCAATCTGACAAGGGGAGGTTCCTCTGACCATAAAACCTACAGCATCACTCTGACTCACATGTCCTTCCCCCAATAAAGGGAGAGAGGAGGAATTGGCCAATAATAAGTGAGAGGGGCAGGTTTAGTTATGACCAACGCACACACCCACTTTCCAAAACACATAAAAAGAGACTGCTGGGACAGGTAGAGACATTCAATTCCATTTGCTGCAGAGCATGCTGACCGACGACTTCACATCCAGAGATCCAGACTTCAAATCCATCAATCTCCAGAACCTGTAGCAGAAATTAACTCCATAATTTGTAGCAGAGAGGCCTGAATCCACCAGCTGAATCCTCTTCAGCAGGCCTCAAAACTAACCAAACTATTCAACAGCCGGGCGAGCTGATTGAAGTTTTGCTGAGAATTTTTGCAAGAACCTGTGGCAGTACCCAGAAAGCAGTGTTACATCCAGAATCCAGAGAGGCTAGACCAGCAGAGCAGAGCTGACCCAGATCACTGTGAGCAGAATCGGTGCCTGATTGACCCGCCGAGCAGACAGAACCGCAACCGGACGTGTTGACCAGATCCGTGACGAGTCCTAGTTCAAGTTTATATTGTGAGTACCTAGCAGAACTGTGCAGAACCAATCTCTTAGTTAAAATAATCTAATCCAAACTATTTTAACCTAAGTAGAACTGCCTCCTAGAAATCGTGTCATCTGTCATTTTTAAAGCTGCACAACTGTCACCTGTCAATTCTGCAGCTGCAAGCTTTCACCTGCCATTTTGAGTTTACCTTAAATCCGAAAAACTACCTTTATTTAATAGTCCGTATCTCTGGAACCGTTTGGGCTAGGAATGAAATGTAACTTTCCTCTGAAAGCTTAGAATCTAAGCTTTCCAACAAGCATACTCCTTATACTTTTTCCGCAATCACGATTTACGCACTCGCGAAATTTACCGCGATTTGCGATTTTGGCTCAATTTCTCCACTTGTCAAAATAGCAGCTCCATTCTTTCTTTTGTTAAAATCCGTTGCAACTTGGTAATAACTCATAGAGCATTGCTAAAGTGAGCCTGAACTAATACCAACACGCATCTCCCACTCACCCTGAATCTCTAGAGGGAATTAAAATCAGTTGGCACATTTTCCCATCCATTGCCATCACATTTAAAAAGCATTTTGGGCCTGTGTTTCAAACTCCTACCTGTTTCCTCTAAGCTTGCTGGGGGGGAACTGAATTTCGTATTGTATTTGATTGCATTCCTGAGAACTGTGTGCTCCTCTTTCCATCTCCTTCCATTTCTTACATTGCATAGGGGAGGGGGGTGAATTGCCAGAGAAAAAGTGATTATCTTCTCTTTTGCTAAAATCATGTCAAGTATTTCTGTACTGCATTTTATTCCTCATTGCTTTTCCCTTGAAATCATAAAAGTATTTTTGCTACTGTATCCATCCTATACTAACTCCTCATTGATTGTAAAGAAGTGTGCTAGTGCCAGATTTCCCATTGTTGATCAACATCATATGTCTAAGTGTACTATCAGATATTAATTTATTATAAAGTGTGATATATATATATATTGTTTAAATTCTCAAATAAACCTTTTAATTTGCAAAACAAACCTACTTCTTGGCTCAGTGGGGTCATTCTGTATATGAAACTTTCATGGATAGTTTGCAGAGACAGAGGTGATGATACCATGGGCATCGCATACAACCTGTACGTTGATGGAATGCCAGTGCTTGCGGTTTCGATAGATGTGCTCAGTGACTCTAGGTGGACGTAGGGCCACATGGCTGCAATCTTTGGCACCAAGCACGTTGGGGAAGTGTGCCACACTGTAAAAGTCCTGGACCATGGACTTCCTTTCTGCGGGTGTTCTGTGCATGTATATGTGCCTGCGGACTGAGGGGCATGCAGTCATGATTGCCAACACCTGGTGTAGGCAGCGTGACTAGGTGGCCTTGAGACACCCCCCAACTATGGCAGTTGTCCACTGAAATGACCCAGTGGCCAAAAAATGCAGGACATTGAGCACCTTTTCCAAGGGGATCAGTGCTTAGGAGCACAGGGTGGGTGATGTAAGGTCATCCTCCCACTCCCTGACCAGGTCTAGGATGATATGGGGTGGAAACCTGTACCTGCCATAGACCTGGTCATCAGGCATCCCAAAAAGGCTGGTCCTGGGCAAAACAATGTGGGGACTGGCAATTCTCCTCCTCCTGCGGTGTCCTACGATCAGTGCTGCGAGAAATGGGACATTCATCGTAGCTGTATATACGTGTTTGTTGTTTGCGCGCACTTTTATACTGCGCGGGGACGCTTCCGCCTGCCTTTGCGTGTTGGACATGTTTACACCTGTGCGTGTCTTTTGGCGTGCTCGGGTTTCCCCTATTCCATTCCATGAATACGTGTTGTTCGCGTGCTTGTGGCCGTTCCATGTATTTCCCAGCAGTCCTTCCCCAGTTACGCCTTCTTTTTCACGCGTTGTTCCCCATTCTGCAAGTTCCGCCCACTTTTTGGTGTGTGCGCTACACGTTGTGCGCTTTCGCTGTGCACGTTGCGCACGGCATTCGGGTTGTTGCGGTGACGTGTCGCCCGTGCGCGCCACACGTAGATTTGGCACACATCCCGGGGAAAACACACGCAGGGACTTACATGAATCGCATGCACTTGCTTTTTCACGCTTGCGCCAGCTTGCGCCACGGATTTCGGCGCACGTTTGTTCTATGAATCGGCCCCTTTGTTTAGTTCTCAGCTAAAACTGCTTCAGTATGGAAAATCAACTGAACCGTTCCATTCTGCAAACAAAATAAATCTACAGTAGTTTATTCAAAAAAGATACTTTGTTACTCGAGTATGTGCTCAATATCTGCACTCAAAAAGTGCAATGTAACATGGCAAGAAATTCACGCCTGTGCCAGCTAATGTGGGCAACTTACCTTTATGCCTGTCAAGGTTTATCAACCGACTGCTATGTAAATACCTCGACTCAGTGGTGTAAAAACAATGAAGTGTCCATGTTAACATGGTGCAGGAAAAACAGAATCTTGCGCCCAAAGTGTTAGGCCAGTCTGTAGGTCTTTAATAGTAGGGCCCTGTGAACCGTCGAGACCCTAGATCTGTACCATCCTGACTTAGAAAATAGAAACTCATCTACTATTCTGACTAATGCTCACACTGCTATGCCTACCATGCGTGCACATGTGAGTATGACTGTGCAGAGAACGAACGGGGTTGCCTCTTTAAAAAAATATATATATATGTCAATAATTCCCATGTATTCCCATGTATGCACAACCCATCGAATTTTATCAAAAAAATGATGTTCTACTTTAGTGTTTCTTGTAAAGGGTTAGCCTATTTTTAAATGGGGTGCCCCCGTTAGATTACTTAAACTCCATTAACGGCTAGGCTACAGAGATGGCGAATGAGACAATCTTCCTGCAGCTTGATGATTTCTTTAAATGTTGTCAGTTACTGACTGACTTTCTGACGCAACCTCCTCTAATTCTTAATTAGAAGGACATGGCTAATTAATACGTTTTTTCCAATTATAAATTAACTTAGGATCAGACTTCTGGCTTTGCATGTAATTTCCTATAATCGCTAAAGCTACTGCAAAAACATGTCTCCTACCAACCGTATCTTTTTTTTTCTAACTTTTTTTCTAGTACAGAGAGACAAGTTCTGGCGAGTTTACATGTTAGAAAGAATTCTCTCTATTCGGATTTTCGAAGGAATTGCCCCCTCATCCCCTGCCAAGCAGGAAACATTGAACGTGGCATGTTTTTTTTCTTCCTGTCCTACAACAGGTATCACCCTGAATGGCCTCTAGATGTCTCTGAATCTATTTCAACAGTTCAATGTTTTTGCCAGAAATGACTGAAAAGAGCATGTGCTAATTCACTTTCTTAAAACTGTTGCCACCTTTGCGCGAATTCATCAAAAATGATTGAGGAGGTTCCAGCCTGCTGTTCATTTAAAGAGTCTTAACTGTAGAGGCACTTATCTCTTTACTAATGAACCAATGTAATTAAAGGTGGGAACGCGAAGAGTTCAGGTACTGGCAACATGTCACATAGTGGGCTGCTGTAATTCCTCCGTGGTTTGTCAAAGACAACTCCTTTAATATGGAGATTGCACTTATGTACTTGTCTGAACTTGAAAGGCATTTGCCTAATTTACGTATTAATGAGATGTAAATCTATTTGTATGGCACGTCACACGTTTCCTGAAATTACTGCTTCCGAACCGGTGATAAACCCCCTCCATTTAAATGAAAAATAACACATTTAGCTTTCTGTGCTCATTCTGTTAAAAATGGATATATCCCATGTTTAAATGCATTAATATTGCTTGCTGTCATTCAGTTTGCACCCCTAACTGAAATATAACCTGACAGCGGCCGCATTAAAGATGTATGCCATTGTATTCAACAAAGATTAATGAAGCCCGGTAAAAATAGCTGTAAAAGGGAAAGTGATCCGAATGTAAAATCGCTGAATTAAATGAGCCCTCGCATAGCATGTGTTAATATGCATGAGGAGGAAGGCAGAAATGAAAACGTCTCCCTGCGAAGTTCATCTGAGAATTTTCCCGTAGTGTGGATATCACCAAATTATTCGCCAGCAACTGAATTCGTGTAGAGTGCCCACAGAGAGTCGCTTGCTGGGAAACGCACTAATATATGTAAAACATTACAATGTGTTGAGAAATAAAGACAGTCCCAGGCCAGGCAACTTAGACGACAATGGTTTTTGCCACGGGCAAAACAAAAAAGGCACGCGGAAACCATGTCTGTGACAACAGCCTAAGATGGCGTCTTTGTTGTCACCGTGTGATGGATTCACGCATCTGACAGGCTGCCCACAATACCGATTTGATATAGGATTACAATGCCGCTTCTATGTACATTTTATGGCGATTGCCTAAACTGTAACTCTCACATTGCTCAGATGTCAAAGATTTATCAGAGGTTAAGTCGGTCTGTCTTTCTCTCTGCCTATGTGCGTTGCCATTCGCGGTCTGGAACTTCGTGGTGCAATGTTTTATAGATGGGTCTTTGAACATTATGTTGAGGGGGATGACTTATTCCAACATCATTCATTATAAAATACCGCAGGATTCCGAGCCTACCAGGTTAGGCCTTTCAAATAAATTTCCGATGATAGAAAAATGTATGAAGCAATCACAGCATTAAAACAACGTATATGTAAATCAAAAATATGTATACTTTAATACATTTGAGGTGGAGTATGTCTGACCGCTTTGTATACAGATTTACACTAGTGCAAGAGGCGAAGAATGCAAAACTGAAACACATAAATTGCTTTTGTCTAATGTTTCTGTATTGTGAATATGGCACTCCCAGCCTGGGTGTGGAAGTGACATGTACAGAGTAAGATACAAATGGAACTTCCAGAGTTGCAAGCAGAGACTTTACTAAAGGATATATCCAATGGCACAACAATCTCCATGTTTTCCTTGTTGACTCAAGGGGCACCATTTTCTTTGAAGTGTACATTTCATGAAGGGAACTGCCTAAATAGGCACTTTCATGCACCTCGGTCCCGGCTATGCAACTTTGCACATTTGTACTACAAAGTGCAAACAAATTTAAACCTGGCAAAAACAGGTTTCTATTTTATTTTTGCACACGAGCAAGTATAGTTAAGTATTGCTTTGCTGCTCTGAAGCTCTGTTGGGAACGTTCCTTTGTGGATACTTGGGTTATTTGGATACTTGAACTGTTGCCGGTATCTGTAAGGAAGCTGCTGAAGTGGGACCACTTGATTGACATAGGGGTTTTTCCCGCCTATGAACTGTGGGGATTGGCTTCTGCCCATGAAGACAGCACGAACGCGCACAGCGCGCACACGAGCAAGAACACGTTAAGTACTGCTTTGCCGCTCTGAAGCTCTGTTGGGAACGTTCCTTTGTGGATACTTGAATTATTTGGATACTTGGATCGTCTGTAAGGAAGCTGCTGAAGTGGGGAAGCTGCTGAAGTGGGACCACTTGATTGACATAGGCGTACTGTGGGGATTGGCTTCTACCCATAAAACCAGCATGCACGCGCACAGCACGCGCGCACACGAGCAAGTACACATTAAGTACCACTTTGCCGCTTCGCCGCGATACAGCGGCAATCGGACTCTTCCTTTTGTGTTTTATAAAAAAGTATTACTATGATGATCATCATCAGCCTTTGAGGTAACTGTTTGCTTTGTACCAACTGCACATGGTGTTTGTTGCATATTCACTCAAAACTAGTATGCTGGCTAATATTGAATTAGCACGATTATTGTGTGACACGCCGAAAATGTTTCAGTCTCAACTTCCCCCGTTCACCCTCATACCAATTAATGCCCGTGTACCTCACAGAAACACGACATCCTCTGCAATATCATCCGTACCTCGGATAGACATGGCTTTACGGTCTCCTTCAACAGCATGTGCGGAGACGGTCCAGTATGGACCAGTTAGCACTCCCTTAAATTGTGAACATGTTAAATGAAATCGGTTAGTGTTTGATGCAAATAACAAACTCACTGTTTCTGATCAAACCATATTAGATTCTTTAAAAACAAAAGGTGTAATAAGGAAGTATAGTAACTGTAGTGTCACCAATTTCATGTTTAAGCTCTAGTAGAGATAGCACTGGCTTATCAATCTATGCAAGCCAGTGCAAATCTCTGATCTCTTTGCGTGATGAAGTTGCAACGTGCTCTATAGGGGCTGAGGCTTACAATTCCATCTCCTCTCAGGCTCGCTCATCACTGCCATCTTTCGCTCAGCCAACTCCTCGGGCACAGAGGCAAACACACCAGGAAGTCCCGGTGCAGCATTCTAATATGATTGAAATGGCACTTACTGCCATTAATACAACGATCTTGAGCCTATATAAACTGTTTGAAGTTTTGGATGCCAAAATTAGCAGACAAGCAGTGAAGTTTGAGGAGGTAATGCAATGGATCCACATGAATGGCCAGAAACTCCTGTACTATAATCTCAACCTCTCTAGACAAAGAAATGTACCAGGGGACTCAGTCATCATATGTGAAAATAACACTGCACAAGCATCAATTTGTTGTGTAATACCTCCAATAACTGCATCAGCAGAAACAGTTCCACTGCTACAACTGTTTGTGGACATCGTTCGCCCAGTTGAAGAGACAATGAGCAATGATGTTCCTCTTACAGTTGGTGCTAGCGTGGACATTGTTGCTCCGACTATAATGGAGTCGGATAATAATGATCACGCTACAAAAGACCTCACTGAATTGTGGAACAACAGGGGAAAAAGGACTACGTGACAGCCACTAAAAGGGCATCGGTCCTCTTTGAAAAAATCTAAGAACATGCCAGGTAGAAGAGTTGGAAAAAATACCCTCAATGTCTTTTTTAAAGCAATTGGAGGCTCAGCACCACTGGCACAGATACAAAAAACACAACAATCAGTTCAGGCAAATTTGGTAGATGCATCTGTAAACAAACATGTAGAGGCACATCCTCTCATTGACATTGCCATTGATGATGACATTGCTTCTTCACAAGTGGATCAGCACCAGGTGTTTGAATATTCACCTTTGAATCATCTTGTCCAGTCAATTGAACAAGCAGAGTCTTTGCAGAACTAACCTAAGAGCAATGTCACTGGAAATAAAGGTGTGCTTTTAAACTAACCGAAACACTTCCGTCGTCTCTCCATCTTGTACAGTCAATTGAACAAGCAGAGTCTTTGCAGCACTAACCTAAGAGCAATGTCACTGGAAAGAAAGGTGTTGCTTTTCAACTAACCAAACCACTTCCGTCGTCTCTTCCGAGAGAGCAGAGTCAGGTGGCGATATCACAATTAAAACAAGTGGTAGATGAGTATTTACTGGAACGCCTCCCTTGCCCGAATGAGCAGATAACAAAACCCTTTCAACTGGTAAATGCTAAGGGTGTGGCTGCTGCGCATTTTAACTCTGACTCCGATTGTATCACTATAAAAAAATCTGCAGTACAGACAAATGCAAGGACTGTGCTGTATGCCCAGCATATACATCTAGGCAAGGCAAGGCACGTCTCAACAGTACCAATAGTGAACATACATCTCACATTGTGCAGATGACAAATTCTTCTTTCTTTTCCCTCATTTTGAAATCTAGGGAAGGGAATTTTCAAGCTTACGATCTGAATAGAAGCAGTGTATTCAACATCTTTGGTGATGTGTCTGAACTTCAAGACGTGACATCAAGAGATATAGATCAGATTGAGGTTATCTCAGACATGTCACGTTCAATTGTTAGACTTTGGATCCTGTCTGGGGTTGTCGCGAATCTCATTTGGCAGGCTAAAATGTCTTTATTTGAGATCGGTTTTCTGTTGGCCCAGGATCCGGATCGCATCTCAAATCAACCAAAAGGCCCAACTCCAAAACCAAACATTTATCAAAGCTTGCAGATAAGAGTTGTAGATGGATCTGGAGCCCCATTTGTTACCGGAAAGTAACCATCAACATCTGAATATCATCATATTTTAAATATAGCAAGCTGGAACACGAGAGGGCATTCACATATTCAAACATCTATTAAGAATCTACTGCTTTTACATCCTATCATGGCTCTGCAGGAAACATGGTTGACAACCCCACCTGTATGGGACGGTTATGATATTGTAATATTATCAGCTCTCTTAACTAGAGGCAGACCCTCATTGGGGCTTTTGGTTAGGGTTAATTGGAAAATGGGTCTATCCATCACCCTTTGGGCATCAGAAAATGTACATCTGCAATTAATTAAAGTCAAGATTTCATGTCACACACTAGCTTTAGTGAACCTTTATAGAAATCCAATTGCTCTGGTGGAGGAAGCTTTCTATGCAGGTTTAACTAGATTGTTAGACTTGATCAATGTATCTGAGAATATTACCCACATTATTATTATGGGAGATATGAACTTAGATTGCTGTAATGTTAATCAATCGCGAAACACAAGAAATATGTACATGGAAGTCCTTTATGTCAGAAAGACACTTCCATATGGTGAATGGGGCAGTAACAGGAGATTTACCAGCACCAACAACGCGGTATTGTAACAATATTGCTAGTATCATTGACTACATATGCATAGGTGCAAGTCTTTTTCGTCATGTACAGAAGTTGGACATCATTGCACAGGCTCACAGTGATCATATGCTGCTCTCTCTGTCAATTGTATGGGTTCTGCCTCAGCCTAGGAAGCAAAATGCTAATAGTGGCTTGTTGGTTAATGCCTCAAGAACAAGATTAAGGTGGAATGATGGTAAAGTCTTGGCATTCAAGTGATCGGTGGAGAAGCATATTGCAGCATTTGGGGTGCAATACACAGATCTATTAAAGCCTTTTGCCAATACGATAACTATTCCATCCAAAACTCGCATCAAACACAGACACGTTTTTGATCATGAAATTCAATCCAAACGTACAGAGTATAGGCAGAAAAAGAGAGCCATTCTAGCCGCTCGAAATGTCTCCTGCTGGCAAGAAATAAAACAAGCCAAAACTCAGTATAAAAACTGGACAAAGAGTAAAAAATCTGTTATGTTCCAAAAAGATAATGAACACATGGCAAGATCGTTGGACTCTAAAAACTCAGCTGAGATGTGGCATTTCCTTAATAATCAGCTGATCAACTGTCAAGTGGATGCTCAGTTAAATGCAGTAAACGAACATCAATGGGTTGAATACTATACCGATTTATATGCCGACTCTATATTTGAGACAATACTCGACAGACAAGTGGCACCTTGTTTTCACACCAACTGGTATTGAAGAGATTATTAAAAAGGCCAGTTCTTCTAGGGCCGCTGGCCCTGACGGTGTAACTAATATAATGATTAACACTTATGTAGTTGAGTGGGCACGGATCTTAGATCTGATATTTCAGTCGGTGGTGAGGTCACGAATGGTCCCTTCATCATGGCAGACCTCTGTAATAATACCAATTTTTAAAAAGGGGGATAGAAGTCTTGCGCAAAACTACCGACCCATTGCATTGTTGGATTCGCCAGGCAAGATTTTTTTGAAACTAATATTGCGTGATTTCAATGAGTGGACATTGGCAAATGACTTATGAGATCCGCAGCAGACAGGTTTTGTTGCTGGGATGGGCACGCACATTAATCTGTTATGCCTAAATGCAATTAAAGCCCAATGTCAGGCCACCAATATGTTGCCTTCGTCCACTTGCACTCCGCGTTTGACTCTGTCTCGTGGGTGCTTCACTTCGAAAAAATTGCTTATAGATCATTGTCCAACGGCACTTTTTGAGATCATTCTTGCCTTACATTCAGACACCTCTATACACATCCGCCTATCCCTGGATGGGCTGTTATCATCATGAATTCCGACAGCTCGTGGGCTGAAGCAAGGGTGCTTATTAGCATCCTCTATTTTCAACTACTTTATTCATGACATTAGACACATCTTTCATAAAGTGATTTCAGATTCTCCTAAACTTAACAATAACCAAATAAAAACTCTGATGTACACAGATGATCTGGTACTTATTTCAAAAACCCAGCTGGGTCTACAAAATTTTTTGTCGGCCTTTGATGATTACATCAGGCCTCATTCCGAGTAGGACTCAAAGGGATACCGGGCACTTTTAAGTACATCAGTGCCGGTAATCCCTTTGCGCCCCACTACGAGGTCCCGCTATGGGCGCCTGGTCTTACCAGGCACCCTTAGCTGGAGCTGCAAAGGGACCAGGGTGCAAATAACGGTACCGCAAATTGCGGCGCCGCTATTAGCTCCCTCCCCATTCCCATTGAGCCCTATGGGGGCTCAAATGGGAATGGGGATTGCCTTTAGGTCGGACCAGTATTGGAGGCAGCCATGGTGCTAATAGCACCATGGCTGCCTCCAATCTCGGAATGAGGCCCATTGTCTGTAATGAATTAAAGGTCAACACAAATAAAACCCAAATTGTCATATATTTACCAAAAAGAACTGGCCATAGACACTTCTTACGGTCAATTAGTCAGACACAGTTGAAGATAGTACCACAATACATCTACTTGGGCACGATTTTCTGGGGCTCCATACCGGCCAAGGCACAGATTGAGCAAGTGGAGACGAAATTAGACACAGCAATTGCACAAACTAGGTTCATTATGCATAGATATGGGACAATTTCCATTAGACCTGCATGGAACTACTGGAACCAGAAAGCAGTTCCGTGTTTATTATATGGCCTGGAGACGTTACCAACACATTTAAATTTGAAATTTGAAATTTGAAAAATGGGAGGCCAAATTTTGGAAAAAAGTTTTACATCTACCCCCCCCCCCCCCCCATTTACTTACATAACTGGCGTTTATGTTCCCTTTTTAGGAAATGCTTAATATCAACAGATAAAAAATTTCATTTTAACAACATTATCTGCATACTCATTTAAACTCAACATAGGTTTATGTTGACATGGACCACAATTATCTATCAGATTTTGGCTAATGAAGATGTCACTATCGAGATTCTGATCAATAATCCAGATAAGGCAAAAGTACAAATTTACAATGTGAATTGGATAATAGTAGACAGGGATATACATCGTTTTCCAATGAAAAAAATGTGTCTACATCCAGCTTATCTAAATAAAGCGGGTCTGCAATATTACGATTGCGCTTTAATATTTGGCCAACTAAAGATCTTCAAACAAAGCGCAAGCTACTTGCAGCTCAACATAATATCTGTCGCTTTTGTCAGAACTCGGCAATTTAAGAAACTGTAGAACATCTGATTATTCAATGTCCTGAGTTGGGGGCTTCTAGAAGAACACATTCTGTACGATATTGCAAATATTTGGGTAGTATGGAAATGAATCAAAGTTGGTCAGTGATATTGGATAGTTCCAATCTCCCAATTCAAATAGCAACGATACATTTTTTGGAAAGCCTTCATTTGGAAAATAGTAACGATGTGCCTGGTCTAGATGGTAATGATGCCTAAATATATTATCATGATAATCGATAACTTACTTATAAGTGATACACTGATGTTCATATTATTTTGTCCTGTTCCTGTTCCTTTGGAAGTTTTTATTTGTTGCATAATGTGAGAAATGTTTATAATGTAATTGTTTGAAAGGTTGATTCAATTCAACTAAAACAATAAAAAAAAATTATAATTGCATTTCATAGTAACAAATCAGCAAACACCTCCATAAAGATCTACAATGGATTCCAATGGAATCTTTCTTCTTCAAGAAGCTGCAGAAACAACACATTCCATAGGTATCCAATTGTTTTAATACAACATGAACATGTCATGCTGGCGTAAAAGCCTGTGGTTTTTTGTGGTTTTTGTAGGTGTAGTGGAAATGCAATGTGGAAATGATAATTATGCTCTGTGCCTCCAATCAGCATCCGTAAACATTGAATACCCACTGGAGTACTCAAAGTGTTGTTAAACCAACCGTAACACCTTTACAACTGGATTTTGCACATCTTTCAGTACCCTATAGGGCCTGGAAAATGTGGACCAACATACCAGTCCATCTAACAATGTCAACATTAGGATCATTCCAATGCATTGTATGAAATTGCACAACAAATGTGCCCTCTTCTTGACCACAACTTGGCACAAGTCAGTATGCTGAGGCAATAAGAAAGGAGTTATTTTAATCTGCATGCCTTTGTTCGACCGAAGGTCAATGACATTATATTCCAAAAGGCATGCTGGTCAAGTGACTTTACAGCTCCATACGAGGCAGCCCATATATGTTCAATACATTTATTTTTCTTCATTTATAATTAGAGTTTTGTATTATTTCAACCCTCTCTAAGAGCCTCTTTCTCTTGAGATGTCTTGCTTACACTCTCTATTGTAGCAGTTTTAACTTTACAGCAACTTTTGTCCAGGCATCTTTTACAATTCTTTATGGGTGGTGTTTTGTTGTCTTTATTCTAATGTACTTTAGTCTGCGAGGATAGCTCAAGGGCAACTGGTTTGACTTTGACGCAATGTGGAGCAACACAGTTTTGGACCACGGTGCCGTGCTTAGAGACTGGTCTCCAGTAATAAAAGTGTTCTGAAACAATCATTTTGACAGAACAGAGTCTAATGACCTGTTCATGTGTACAGACCATGAGTCTGCCCTAGAACAGGCCATAATAGAGTTTTCTTCTGATGTTAATCCTTTTTAAGAGGGTCTTAATGGTTATATATATATATATATATATATATATATATATATATATATATATATATATATATATATATATATATATATACATTACAGGTCCTGCAGTAGCAACCCTGTAGTTATGCTGAAGTTGCTCAACTTATAGAAAGAGCACTTTTTGGGTGGCTTATAACTTCTCCCCCTGGAGGAATCCTCACCAAACATTGCAAAAATAATATATGGCCTCCGGAATGATTTGGCGTAATCTGGTGTGTTTTCCATATTTAAAGTCCACAAACAGTTCAGGACAACCCTGTAATGCTTGCAATTATTTCAGATGTTTGGGGCTCCCAATACATATTTTTGCATTACAGGGTTGGTGAAAAGCAGTTTTTGGATGGTTTATAGCTTTGGCACCACTGAATGAAACTGCATGCCGTTTTGTGATATCATTCATGAACAGACCTTGAATGGTTCTACAAAGTTTGGTGCTGATTTTCCAAGAGGGAGCACAATCAGAGGGGGGTTCCCAAAATATTTGAAAGGCTTATACATTTAGTGCCGTTTTATGAATCTGCACACACCTTTGAAAAATGATTTAAGACCCTGATCTGAATGTTTTTGCAAAGTTTGGGGGTATTTTGTGAATAGGGGGCAATATTAGAGGGGGGGTTGAACTTTTAATATGTCTTATAACTTTGATGCTATTTGACAAATGTGTACAAAAGATTTTAGAAAGATTATAGACCCAACCTTGAATGCTTGTGCAAAGTCTGAATGGATTTTGCCAAGTGGGAGTTAAGTTATATGACTATTTTATGTACGTACATTATGACACTTCAAAGAAAATAAAACATGGATGGAGTTGCAGCATAATCATGCAAGGAGCATTAGCAAGGACCTAAAAGCATGGTTTTGCAAATGTGACTGTGTTTTATTTTTTGAAAAGTCTTATAATGTAGGTACAAAAATAGTGATATACTTTTGGTGACTAAGGTATAGACTGAGGCCATGGGCAGTGGCTAGATTGTACGAGTCATGGACTGTGGCCATGTGCAGTGGCCTGATTTTCCAAGTCATGCCCAAAATCATTAACCACCTTTATTTGCGACCAGACTGGGACAAGATACTGGGATTGCATGCCATACTCATTTCCACAACCTCGCAGCAATGACTAGCCCACAATCCACATGTATTGAGAAAGACCGTAGCAAGTCGAAACGCGTGTCGGCTGACTTCTAACAATAACTATTGCACCAACAATGGTTTTTAAGGCTGCTTTATTACAACAATAGTTACTTATTGAATAACCCAGCAGTAAGGTGAACAGGGCTCACTCTCCTATTGGAAACCTACCACTTGAAGAAGGAAAGGCACCTTCACAAAAGAACCCCTTACTATATGAAGTGCAGTGATCTACTCTTTCTACCACTGTGTAATTACTTGAAAATCATGTACTCTAATTTGATTATTGGGGCATGCAGCATGGCCGAAGCCCTAGGTTTGAATGGGAAAAAATGTGTTGTTTGTGGATAAAGCCTGAACTCCTGTACTAAATTACAAAAATCCTGCACAAGCAGCATCGGTAAGGACCTGAAAGCATGCTTTGGCAAATCTGTTTTGTGTTTTATTTTTCCAAAGTGTTGAAATGTAATCAAAAAAATGATTATATAAGTCTGGTGTATGGACAATGGGCCTAGCCCTCGGCAAGGATGAATGCCTACTCTAATTTACTCATTAGTGCATGCAGCATGGCTGAAGGTCTAGGTTTAAATGGGAAAATACATTCTGCTTGTGGCTGTAGCCTGGAGTGCTGGACGGGATTGCAGTAAACTTGCGCAAGGAGCATGATCAAAGACCTGAAAATCTGTCCTGTGTTTTATTTTTTTGAAAGTGTTGAAATATAAGTACAAAAAATTGTGATATAACTTTTCTGCTGTGGGCAGTGGGCCTGGCCTCGGCAAGGACAAACGTATTCTCTGGTTTGCCTAATGGGGTATGCAGCATGGCTGAAGTCCATGCCCCATGGAATGTGTAGACTGCCCATGAGTACTGGCCATTGATTACATTATAAGGGTATAGTGGACACTGAACTAGGATGCTGGATAGGTGCAGTGGATAACAGGGGTGGTTTGGTGGAGCTGGGGTCATGGACAAGCCTCATTCCCTAGCCAATGAACAATTACTTACAGCCCCAGCATGCGCTGCTGATAACGATACACATAAGTAAGCCTTGCAATAAATGTTTGTTAAAGGATGTTTATAGTTGTTTAATATATATTAAAATATGACTTATTAATAACTTATATATAGTGATGTAACATTATGAAATACTTTCACTTATAAAAAACCTATTCAATTGACAGAAAACACTTTGTTAAAGGGAGGTAATGGTTAAGATGTACCCCACCTTTGGGACTCCTCTGCCCCACTGTCATAGAGCCCCATCATGCCAAGTAAAAAAGGGGACAAATTGTGGCCAGCACTGTCATGGGGGCATATTTATCCAGCAGATGCCACCTCTGCCACCTCTGTCCTTCCTGTAGGATCATCAGGTGGGAGAAGCTGGCATCTGCTGGGAAAGATCCTGTAATCAGGCAACAGGATACCAGAAACTACACTACCCAGCATCCTGGGTGCCTCCAGCAGCCTCAACGCTCCCAAAACAAGAAGAACAGGCACATGGGGCCTGTAAACCTACTCGGGAACACCCAGGCCAACTCCCCAGCCTGTGCGCATGCGCAAACACGGGACGGTTGTTCGGGCTCAGATTTTCCTCTGGGCGGACGCATTCTCAGAGGCTCTGGTTTGGGTTTAAACCTACGCGGGGCCGCTCCTTGCCTGAAACCAACTCCTCAGTTAAGTGCATGTTGATTTGTGTGAAAGCAGAATCCGAAGGAAAGGAAGCATGTTAATACTAACAACATGTTCTCGGCTTGGCAATGAGATACAGGAGGGGGCATTGTTTATGAAAGCACTCTGGAAAGCTAACTCGCATGGGAAAGATCAGCGCAGAAGCGCACCAGAGCATTAACCATATGTGCAGACTAATAACGCATGACAGCGGAGACTCACTGCATGCAAGATTGACTAATCCTAGCTTGTTAACCCCCCAAAACATGTTACACTTTTAATGCATGCTAATTATTTCTTCTCCTGACAGACGCTGCTTGCCGTTCTCTCCAGGACACCACTGAAACCGGAATTGAACACCAGACTTTAAACCAGCAACCAGGGCTAAGTGTTGCTTGTTTTATTAGCACGCATGTACATTTTATAGTGTGGGAATGTCTTGACGGTTCTGTTGAAGGGACAAAGGTGTGTTCACAATAGCTCGAGTACCATCCCTGTTTTCCTTTCTTGAGTGTAATTATTTGATTGCAATTTAGCTGGGTATCATTCCCTGTCATTTTATTTGTATACCATTACTTGATGTGATTTAGCTGGAGAACCAGCACCCACGTTGCACAATGGTAAGGCACCTGCTCTGATATGTGCTCTGGCTCCTGAATCAGTGTCAGAGGGCCTGTTCAACTCAATCCTTTTCTGGGAAGCAACTCAGTGCATGTCAACTGAGTGGAGAGCTCTCCCAGGTGGTGCATCCATGGTGCGTTAGTGTAACAAATGTAATTTAGTGTAATTCAATGATAGTACAACTGAATAGAAAGCCTTCAAACCCAGAAGGTCATGGGTATCGGTATGAATGCAAAGGCGTGTTAAGAAGCTCCAAAAACAACACAGCAATAGCCAAGGATCATGTTTTCCTAATTCGCCCCTTACCTGCCCATAACCTCTTCCTAACCCTGATTCCGGTGTTCCTTCAACCCTCTACCCATCCAATCCATGGACCCTAACCCTCTTTCCCTGTGATGGTTGCGGAGGTCTGTGCACTTTTGGTTCCAGAAACCAACACCATTAAGGGGAGGTAGGAGTTTGTGCTGCTTCTGCGCTGGACCAGAGATCGACACAACACCCAGCAGTTAGCTAGCAGCCTCCCACCTTGGCATCCCTTGGTACTTTCCTCCTGGGCTTCCATGTGTACTTGTCCATCCATACTGTCCCTTTTATTTATGGCGTTCTCTCACTGCATAATGCATGTGTGCATTCATAGGAGCACTATATATAATTATTTGGTATAAGTATGGGAAATGCAGATGCAAAATATTGATAGTACACAGTTAAGTGCAGTTGGTGGGTGGGAGTTTAATATGTTGATAGGCTATATGGTGATTGGTGGATGTATGTGTGAATGGTTTAAAGCAGGCAATGAGGGAGTGTTACAAACATAACAGTAAAAGAGTAGAAGGGCTGGCTTGTGTGGGGGTGCACATGTGCAATCCAGGTTTTCTAATAAGGCATGGGCTAGACAGGGGAATGCAGAGACTGTGGATAGTAATAAAGGCTAATGGATTAAAGTGTTTATTGTATAGTAGAGAGAAGCATTTTGGACAGAAACTTGTTTCTGTTCTTTATTCTTTTTCTTTATTATACAATTGTCCATTATTAGCATAGTAGAACATGTTCATGGGAATGTTGGAGAATCTTTTTGAATCTAAATACTTCACTGAAAACTTTAAAATATATGGAGTCTATAAGCTTATTATATCAGTTCTAGTTCTATTGATTGTTTTGTGGGAGAGGCCAGAAAGTAAGGTGGGGAGGGACATGAGGCAAGGGGCACCAACCACAAATTTGGAGGGGCAGGTGAACAAGGGAAGATGTTGTGTGTGTGTGTTACATCTAAGGTAGAGGGCAGTGTTTCTCATGCTCCTTGATTACAGCTTCAAAAGCACTTAGAAATTTCTCCCCGCTGCAGAGTGGAGTATTTCAGTATATACAGAGTACTGGTGTCTCCAAAAGATATGGATCAACAGCCTCTTGTATCTCTTGTATTTCAAGGTAGCTGGTGGGATTTTGTCTCTCACAGAAATAGGCTGTGTGGTTACAGTATTGATTGAGGAAGAAGACGCAGAGGAAGACCGTCTACTACTTCCTAGGAAAGGAACTGCCTTTCTGTGAGCATTGCATGCTTGGATTTTGTGTGATGGCACATGGATGTGGTCCCGTAGTAGTACTGCCCAGGTAGTCCACGAACAAAAACCTTGGGTTCTGTTGATGAAACTGAGATAAATATTGCCATCTCTGATACACCATGGATATGTCAAGTTACACAGTTCAAGCTATAATTGAACATTTAAAGTGTTCTCGAGCGTGTGGCCCTGATGGGATCAATAATGGTCTAATGAAAATGTGTCCCTCAATGTGGGTGGAAGCACTCTGGTACTTATTTATAGATATTGGGAAGACTGGTATTCTACCGTTATCTAGGAGAGAGAGTCATATTCTCCCTGTATATATAAAGGGCCAGCATTGAGATCCCCGTATCTGTTGACTCCTGGCCATGTTGGACATCCCTGCTAAGGTGTTTGTATGGATACTATTAGTTGATCTGAATGCATGGATAGATGAACATGAAATATTAAGTATGGTTCAGGGAGGATTCCGAGCGAAATCACAAACCAGTCATAACATACTTACACTTGTATCTTTTGTAGCATATGTCTGGATCTGTAGAAAAACCAAAATATATGCTGCCTAGATAGACTTCAGTGCCGCTTTGACACTGTAGTCAGGAATAAACTCTGGCATAAATTGCAGGCATGGACCATCCCTTGTGGTCTCCTAAAGATGTTGACGCTACTCTATTCTGATACAAGTGTTAAAGTGCAGTTCAATGCAATTGGCCATCTGGCTGCATCTATTTTGACTGGTACGGGAGTAAAGCAAGGATGCATAGTCACAGCAACCTTAGTTAATCTATATTTGGCTGACCTTCCTACAGCCTTCCATTTAAATTTGTTACATCCTGTCAAAGTTGGTACACAGCGCATAAGCTGGCTTGTCTATGCAGATGATGTATTATTATTAGATTATATACCAAAGTAATTCCAAGGTTTGCTTGATGGCCTAGGCAGTTTTGCTAAACTGAACGGGTTACGTAGCAATACTGAAAAAATAAATATAATGGTAGTTCCAGGCACTCTGAAAAAACAGTAGTTCATGATTTGGGTCCTAGATAATAAAATATTAGAGTGCATTACGTCTTAAACTTATTTAGGACTATTAGTTGATAATAAACTTAACTGGAAGTCTCACTGGGAGAGAACCAAGATCAAATGTTGGACGTTTGTGAGAGCTGTGAGTGCTTTTAATGGCCAAAATGGCTTCTCGGTTAAGACAGTCCTATTACTTTATACAATGAAAATAATGCCTGTCTTAACATATGCGATAGAGATATGGGGACATTGCTTCACTAAAGAGCTAAACAAATTAGAATCCAGAATGTTAATAAAACTGTTTTGCATGCCGCAATCTGTGTCAGTTTAATTTTTGTATTTTGAGTATGATCTTACATGTATTCAATCCATCCTGATAAACAGATCGTTTAAGTGCTCAGTGGATCTTATGACTTTAAATAATAACACCATTACCGGGGATTATGCTAAAGCCTTTCTACGCCTAGATAATTTTACTCGGATTGGAGTTTGGGGAAAAATATTCACTATCTTCAATAAATGGAACAGTGGATGTGAAATTGACCTACTCCAGAACAACATTAATTCAATAAATACTGGCTAAAAAAGATTAGATCATATAATTGTGAGAATGATGTGGTACAACTCTTGTGTAACTCACATAGTGGACCCTTCATTGAATATATTAATTCACAAAATTGCCTGCCAAAGTATATTGTGGAATTTCCTGAAGCGTGGGTCATTAGATAGTACGTGTTGCTAGAATTTAACAAAAGCAAAGTGTGGAATGTGAGGGTGCAAGGAAAGACCTGTACCGTAATGAGCGTAACTGCCGTTTATGTGGAGATAACATAGTTGAATCCCTTGAGCACACAATGACAGATGGTGAAAGTTTAAACAGTATTAGAAATAAAATGATGAAATCCTACAGTAATTGTTTTAATTGTGATGACCCAAAAAGTATTGTGGACAATGTTTATGGACGGAAATTATGAGAATTTCATCTATTATATGACTAGATTTTACAGGAAATGTACTGAAATATTTGATATATATGACCTTTGAATTACAGGACTCCAATGGTTTTTCTTTCTTATATTGTGAATATTTTGTCCTCTGCTCTGATCAATTTTAAACCAAACATAAGATGTGATTTTGATTTGTAATAGACTTAGTTTCATTGGTTTTTATTGGATGTATGTATGTGTTTTTAGGTATTGCTGTATGCACCTTATACATTTTATATTGTAAACATTGTTCGTTTTATGTGGTATATACCAAGCTTTTAGCTGTATGTCTATTAATAAAATTGAAATTGAAGTTTAGTACTTTTTGACTTTGGTACATTCCCAACAGTGGTAAAGAACCGCCACACCCATGATTCTCTCTAGGTGCTAGAGGTAGGCCCTTCCTCTACCTCATCTTCACGGTCCTCTTCATTGTCTTTTGAAGTATTGCGCTTCTTTCGTTGTATATGTCCTCCAGATGGTGGTCGTGGCTCTTGCAGAGGAGGGATGACAATAGCTGTTGCCACTTTTCAATTGCAGTGTTGCTAATATTCTTCCAAGTATGTACTGTGGGCTAGATTGTTAATCGATAATGAGTAAGAATAGGTGTAGGAGCTGTGGAAGGGCACATTTTGAGCTTCAAATTTCCCAGATGAGCTGAAAAATGCATTTCCGAACTGTTCGTGAAGCATGCACATGTTCTCGGAAAGTCCGCAATTATGTCACACGTTTTAAGGTGAACGTTTTTAAATTGACCAAACATGTTGCTATAATTGGGTAGGTAGAATATTAATAAGTTGAAGGAAATTAGGTTGCACTGGTAAAAGCGCATGAAATTCACTGAAAAAACTTTGTTAAAGCGGCATTATGGTTAAATTCTACTAATAAAAACCTATGAAATTCAATGAAAAACTTTGTTAAATGGATGTTATGGTTACAAGTAAAACCAAAAAAAAACAGAAATGCACTAGTTATGGTAAGCTAAGCAACTTCAACTAGCACCACCACTATGCACTGCTAAGAGTATCACCCAGGACATGAAAGATGACATCACAAATGTCATTGATGACATCACTGATGACATCACATATCTGGGCCACTTGTTTTATATGTTCTGAAAGTGCTTTCCTTAGTGTATAATCTGAGCGCATAGTGCACATACATGGGGCAATAAGCAGGCCTCAAACATAAAATCTTCCAATTCCAAGACCGAAGTTATAAGCAATGAAGTCATAAGCCACCATATGTGTGATATGCTGCGGTGGTTGTGGCCAGGGTTGTGGCCAGGGCCTAGAGTGGCCATGCACCCAAGACGGAAGTTATAAGCACTGAAGTTATAAGCCAACATGGCTGTGATATGTTGCAGTGGTTGTGGCCAGGGCCTAGCGTCTTGGGTGCATGGCCGAAGGCCATGCACCCAAGACCGAAGTTATATGCACCAAAGTGGCTTGGCTTATAACTTTGCTCTCCCTGGATGAATCCTCACTAAACTTTGTAAAAAGTGTGATATGGGTGGTCCCATATAGACAGTTAAAATGTTTGATTCTATGGGTATGATATGCTGCGGTGGTTGTGGCCAGGGCCTAGGGTCTTGGGTGCATGGCCGCAGCATATCACACCCATAGTTCACACCCATAGAATCAAGTATCTATCAAATATTTGCAAATCTACAGTGTGTGTACTGTTTGATTTGTATCATTTGTATGTGAAGTTATGGCTACGTCATGTCATTAAGATTGTAGAGTTTGGTAACAAGCACTGCAATATAACATATCCATGGAAGTAAACTTTTTGTATTGTGGTGTATGGTTAGATGTTTGCTTCAATGGTTCTGTTATGCAGCGGTATTTATAAGTTGTATTAGAATATACTTACTATTTGTTTTTTGAGATTGGATATATTTTTGTTCATGAGTTGGGTAACTGGAGCACATATTTTTTTCAATTTCTGTGATAAAAGAAAAGAGCATGTTAGTGTATGTATTTTATAAAGACTTATTACATTGCATAATAGATATTTCAGCATTTTCTGACACTCATGTTTAGTAGTTTACAAACCAGAGTGTTGTGCAATTTGCTCAGTGTCTGTGTTTGTTTTTCAAATCATTGGGTCTGTGGGAAAAAAAAACCATGTCGGATTAAAAAAAAACTTTTTTTGTTATGCTACAGTCTATTTGTTTGTTTGTTTTCAGTGTTCACTTGTTGTTTCTGGCTAATGTTCTATCTGTTGGCCAGATTTTTGGAGCAGTTAGATACCTGTTGGCATTTTCTAACTGTCTATTTTTTGTTATAATTTAGTGGTATTGATTTATCTGTTTGGTTGTTGCAAAATCTTGGGGCAGTTAGATACCTGTTGGAGTATTCTAACTGGTTATCGATTTTTTAATTGAAGTTTTGTTAATGTTTAATTACAAATTATTTATTAAATTTTGGTTTTAAGAAGATTAAATAAAAGTTTCTAAGATTTTCTGGTAATCTCTGCTTTACAGTAATGGTACTATCATTACATTCAAACCATCCACATTTCTTTTTTATATATGCAGTGTAGTGCCCTGAATTGGTTGTGGCTCCTGCGTGGTAGATTATACCTATTGTTGTGAAGGTTTTCTTACCAAGTGATATTTGACCATGTGTGAATCCAGTCAGCTTGTAGTTGTTTTTGGTACCATCTGCATTGTAACGTAGAAGCATTAGTATTACATATTTAATATATGTTTGTATTAGTAAGGTGGAGCGATTATCTGAATTTCAGGTAGTACATAATCTACCATGGTTTGCATTTTGTACAAGTTGCTAAAATGGAATGGATTCACAATTAGGTATGGATACATACACAAAGTGCCCATTAGGGATTTGTTCCTGTGACACATTGTTGCAGAGAGTGCATGTATGTTTCCACATGTATGAAATCTGGAGGATTTCATTTATAGGTATGTTTTTTTTTCCAGTACTTGTAGTAAGTACATTAGAAATTCTTGTGGATCTTCTTGTGAGTTTATAGAGAATTTCACCATTCCAGCACAGTAGTCCAATTCTTGTCTTATTCCATGAACACTATACGTGTTGTCAGGATTGTTTGTTGCGTTTCTATGAAGGACTAACATTTGCAAACACAATTGGTCTGTACTGTGTAAGTAAATGTTGTCAACAATTGGTGGCAATTAAAATAGAATATTCATTGCTACATTTAGGTAGCAACTTACACCAGTTATATTTGAAAATTTGAATGGACCAGATAGTTCTGTGTCCAAGTCATTTTTTCGGGTTGTGTGTTGCTTATTTGAAGTAGTCGCTGAGTTACTTTGAGTAATAGGGTCTTCTTTGTTTGTGGTAATTGAAGATGTATTAGCTTCTTTTACTCTCTTTGGGGGATTTGCAGTGAGAACCTGTTGCATTTCTGTTTGAATTAGTTTTCTTCTACAACGTTTTCCTTTTTGTGGAACAGGATATGTTTTAGATGGGGGTGCATAGTGAACGTAGTCTATTGTATTCTAAAATGCAAGGAATATCAGCGTTTACTTTACTTGCATCAAAGTTGATTAGAAATAGACCGTCAAGTGTAAGTAAGCGTGATAGTGCTACGTAGCTCATGCCTACTTTAAAGACTGTGTTCCCAATATCTATCAATGCTTTGTCTAGGGTAAGACCTTGTGATTTGTGAATGGTAACTGCGTATGCTAGAGTTAGAGAAAATTGTTCTCTGCGTACATTCATGTCTTTGAAGAGAAGGAATCGAGCTGTTGAGCGCCCTATCCTTTTTACTTCTGAAAGTTTGTCAAAGAGAATATTGACAAACTGAATGTTGTTGTCACGTGGGTATGTTTGAAAGCCAACAAATGTACCCAGTGCTCCATTAACTAGTCCTTGCTCCACGTCAAGGTTTCGTTTAAGCATTACTCTACAGTTTAAGGATCATTTTAATATTTTCTCCAAACCAGCTGTGTTTGAGATAGAATTTCTAAGGTATGTAATCTTGTTGTGGCTTGTTGAAACATGGGTAGTGTCATACCATGTACGTCCAGCTTGTCTGTGGAGCAGATTTCAATTATTGGTTGCATTTCTTTTTTCAACATTGTTTCATTGAATTTGGAACAGCTTGCAAGAGTTGGCATTAAGGACATACAATTGACATTTTTGTGTTGTAATTGTTCCATTACATCAGTAGCACACAAATTATGGCCATAAAGTGCATGGATGCGCCGGGTTTTTAATATTGCTTGTGCTTCTTGAGATAGTACACCAACTCGAATACTTTTTAAAATGTTGGCATAAGTGAGGTCTGCAGATTGGTGCATGTTTTCTGTTAATTCTCTGTATTGGAAATGTTGCGAAAGGTTGGCCTTTCCTATGCTGCCAACAGTTTTACGCCAGAGTTTGTGTCCTAAGGTTTTAAAAATAGGTTCACCTTTCACTGGTGTCAATTGAAGAAGATCTCCGAAAACAATAATGTGTTTTCCTCCAAAGACCTCTTCATAGTTTGTTTTAAGTACTTCTTAAGGTGAATCAAAGCTAACATTAGGTTGGAGACCATGCTCACTTCATCTATTAGTAGCATTTTCATTTGTTTTAATTTGTAGTTCCATTGCAGCTTCTGTAGAAAGTTTGTAAATTGAAGGCAGCTAAACCTGTGGGGGCAGTTACAATAGCTGACAGTTTGTTGTTTGTCAATTGTTGAAGGTACTTGCTGATGATTTTGATTAAGAATGTTTTGCCTGAAACAGCTTCACCACTGACGTATAGTAGTGTAGGTTTGTAATTTTGGCAGGTACATTCTTTATTTTCATGTTGTACACCATGTGCAATTTCTTTTGTTACTTCTTGAAAAATAGTATGCAGCTCTTTGTTCAGTTTTGATTGTAGTACAGTTAAGTCTTCTGTATCTTCTTCATAGTGATACATGGTGTTCTCTACTTCTGTAATAGCTAATTCTGCCTCATTTGCTATTAGTGGCTGTCCTAGTGGTTATTGACTTCCTGTTACAGAAGGTTGACTACTGTCGGGAGTGTCCTTATCTAGTCGGGCCTGGAGTTCTTCTTCGTGTTGCTGTTCATTGTGCAACATTGTTTTGTACTGTGTAAAGTTTATATCGGTGATAGTGCTTTCATTTGCTCTGAAAGCGTCTTCATAGGAGTCATAGTTTTCTAGTATCTCTTCTTCTTTTCTCCATGGTTTAAAAAGTTATAGCAGGGACATGTAATATAGTTCTTTATGTTGAGGAGTTTTTAATGCAAATTCGATATGATTAATTAAGCTTCATTTGGTAAGTTTCACCAAGCTGCCTTCACAATCTGTCACTCTATATCTACCTTTTGTTTCATCGGGTTTTATATTATTTTTGTATGTGAAGTTTTGGGCTATGTGGTATAGACACATGGTTTCCAAAGTAGTACTCCTGTTTGGGTAGTATATGTCTAGTAAATAGTTTTTCAAAATGTCTTGGCTATAGGGATCATTTTTGGCTATTGTTTCTATGTTGTCGTATGATTTGAGAACTCTTTTTCTAGATTTAGCAGGACCAAGACTTAGCCATACTATATTTTCAGATTTTCCATACAGAGCAGTACAGGTTAAACAATCTGCAGCTTCATAGGAGCCACATTCTCTGGGAGAGAGCATTTTTATTCCTAAGCTGTACAATTTCTGAGATAGTGTTTTGTCCGATGATAGGTCATTCCAGAGGTTTTGAAGATCTGTTTTTTCTGCTTTTGTTAAGCAGGCTGTAACACATTGTGCAACTGCAGTGGAATTGTCTGCAATGTACTGCACATCTGTGTTTGCATTCCATAAGAGGGCAATGATTGCATTGTAATCATTGATATATTTTGATTATTCTGTTCTTTTTATGTAATATGTGTTCTTAGGTGATTTACCTTTAACGCTATGTCTAAATGAAGACATGAAGTTGTTCACTTCACCTGTTTCTGTAACTGATCTAGGGAAACCAAAGCGGCATTTGGTATAGTATTTCCCTTTGTTTTTGTATTTGCGACAACAATATTTGCCACATTTGTGTCTGTGAAAATGTACAATTTGTGCATGCAGATCACTATTTGTTATTTCCGATGGAATTTCACAAGTGACATATTTTTCGATAAACTGTAAAACAGTGGCATCACTGTCTTGACCAAATTTAGGAGCCTCTTTAATCCATACAAGCATGTGGATATATGGTGCTCGCCTGGCTTGGTATTCTTTTCTCCAAAAGAAGTATTGCACTTCTCCAAGGGGAGGAACAGTTTTATTACAAATAAAGTATAGCATAGCAATGAAACAATACTGGAAATATCTTGAAACATTAATAGGATCTAGAGAGCAAAGTTCTCCAGGTGTTAGTATATCTATGTTTGTTTTATTTTTGTTTGATATGCATAGGAAATCATGTAAATCTTCCCATGCATATTCTGCACAACTTAATGTAACAAACCAAGTGGGTGGGCCAAGGTTTCTTAACATACAACGTACATCTCTGTGACGTCGGAACCAGTACTCTTTCGTACCACGCATGTTTGCTAACAGATTTGTAATGCTTTATTGTAAAACCTCATATTTTCCTTGCACTTTTTGTATTAATTGTGCAGCTGACATATTTTGAAAGTGGGTTCCTGATTTCAATATGTGTGCAACTCCGTAACATAGAGTTGCCAGTTCACTTTCAAAGGGTACGAGGAATATGTATTCCACATTTTGTCTAAATCTGGGATCTTCAGAATACATTCATAACGAGCGATATTCTGATGCTGTTATCTGAGTGGGTCTATCATCGTACCTTCCTCCTTTGCCAGTAGGAAAGAGTAGAGGAAAAGCATGTGCTTCTATACTTTTTTCCCATATGCTGATTGGTGATCCTTTGGTTTGTCACATTTGGTACTTTTCTAGTGCATCATCTATGGTGTCATTAGAGTGTAAACGATGAATTGTATAATGGTCTAAAATATTGGATGCGGTAGTAGGATCTAGAAGTTCAAATTGACCCGTTTCTGGTGATTTTTGAATTATTTTTCTTAAGTTTTCTTCAATATTAATTTCTTTGCAGTATTAATTATTGTCTTTTAGATATTGCAAGGCTTGTCTAACTTTATGTAAGTCCACGAATTGTTGTCAAATTTGTTAGTTTTTGTTGGTACACCATTTACTTAGACAATTAAAGATTGCTCTATTGGATATTGCACTCCCAGAGTGTGCACATTTTCTTTCAGATCTAATGGTAAATCAACTACTTTGCCACAAATGCATTTCACCAATTCAGAGGGAGGTAATTTTGCTGTTTTTGGTTGAAGGCATATTATTGCTTGAAATGGGTGCACTGTTTGAATAATAATGTTGTCATATAAATTGAGTTGTTGCAGGGGTTTTGGTAGTGGGAATAATTCCAAGTTATTTGTGATAGCACGTGAAGGAGTTTGGTTGTTGTCAAGTTTTGTAGTGCAGTAACTGCAAAGTATTAAGGGGTCAGTTATTTCATATTTGTTTTCTGCTATAAGGTAGAGAGCAAATTCAAACCATTTGGAATCTTCATTGTCTTCTATTTTGTATGTTATGTCTAGTTTTTGTGTTACTTTTATAAAAAGTTCTGCAGCAACACACACACACATGGTTTGGTACTTCAGCGGATGTACTTTTACATTTTAGTATTTCTTTTTTGTATGTGTGTAGTAGAAGGGTGCCATGTGCAGAATTGTTGCTAGTCTGTTGTAAAGCTATTGCATTTTGTAAGTGGCTTTCACTTCCAAAATATTGTCTCTGGATATGGTCGATTTCTTTGAGTAGGTCCTTGGGTGTACCATGTAGAAGAGTGTTATTTAAATTGGCTAGTGCTAAAGCACGACTTTTAGCATAGTTCAGTTTATAGACTAGATTTATTATAGTTGAATGATGTGTTGATATCATTTTGATATGATGGAAGGTGCTTTTGCAAATAGGTCCTGAAATGCAGGCTAATGAATGTCCTTGTAGTCCTGTATATTTGCGCACTGGGCAGGTATCCATATTTTGCAGCACTTTCATTTTGATTTTATCTTTGCCTTTCACATACTGATTGAGGAACTGGCGTAAAAATTTGAAAGATTTTTTGGGAATGTTACACATTGACGTGTATGGCCATTTGTATACTGGACATTCTGGTTCAGTCGAATGGAGAGGTAATTCTGAGTTTTCTGGGGATATTTTTGTAAGCAGTATTTCTTGTTCCATTATGGTATTATTATTTTTTTAATAATCTCGTCCACTGCTATGTATGGCAATTGTGTTTGTTTGGTTTTGTTTGTGTGCTTCTTCATTAAAATATGGTTCTGTGCTCGTGGTGTGACTCTATTCACCTCCACAGATATTTAAGAAGTTATTTTTGTTGACATTCTGTTTATTGAGCAGTTTATTTTTGTAATTTAGTAGTTAGTTGTGTTAGTGCTTTCATTCTGTTTAACACTAAAATGAATAACTTTCTTTTGAGAAGGATTGCACTGTCTATCAAAGCTTCTAAGATGAATTTTCTACGGTAGGTTTGAAGGGTTGTGGATGATTTGTCTCCTGTTTTTATAAGATTCTGAAGGACTCTGTGGCGGAACATTTTGGCTAAAATACTTTTTTTGGTATGGTTACTTGCTAGTTTATCAAGATTTATAGGAGCAGTTTTAGCAGTAGTGATAGCCAAATTCTTGTTAATCTTTTTCTGTTTCATTTTACATTTTGATAGAGGAGGCAAAGTTTCTGTACTGGAAGCTTGTTTTGTTTCGCTAAATGACTGTATTAGCTGTTTCGTTTGAACTTTTTTACAAACTCTGGTAGAGATGGATGCTTATTTTGGACACTTTTATTTTGATTTGCTCTACTTCTGTATTACTTTTTATGTACTTGCTTTTTGGTAGGCATCCTTTGGGGTCTGTTGAAAAAAGAAGAAGGCGTGGGTTGGGCCATTCTGTAATGTATGTATGCTGTGTGCAAGAATGTCTGAGTATGATGGGAAAGATGTATGTGGTGGCGTGTGATTGTGCATTGGGCAGCTACAATTAGTTGGGAAGGCTATGCTTCTATCTGTGTGTTACTGAACTGCGGTTCAGATGAGAGTAGAAAGTGAGCTAGTGGTGAGGAGAAGCATTAAAAGTAAACCTAATGGTATAAAATTAAAACAGTTCTTTCTTTTGTAATACTAACATTCTAGGGGTTGAGTATGTTATTTGTGTTCCAAAGAAATGGGGATTTGTGTGCCATTCTGCCTGCTAATCCCTGTTTAATAAATGGGGATTTGTGGGCAGAATGGTTCAGAAATCTCTGTTCTTTTTGGTGCGCAAATTACATGAATGAACCACACAGTGTGTTTGAGGAACAGTAAGAATATCAAGGTAATATTGTACTCTTTTTTTGTGGAATGAGCAGGCTTCTTCGGATATGTTCTTTGTAGTTCAGATGCTGCTGATTTCCAGGAGAGTGGTCTTCACTGCAATTGTAAAAGAAAGAAGTTAGTAATGTTGTGTGTTTATAGCACTGATGTTAATGTAAACATTGATTTTTATGTTTTTGTAGTAGTATTCTTGTTTGTTATCTGAACATAGTGTATGCATGCATTTCATTTGACTATGTGCAGCCTTTATATTTTATTTACAATATGTTAGTTCAACATGCTTTGCAAATGAGTAGAATTTTAAGTGTATGAAATTCACTTTGTTTTTTTAAAGGTGTGTTGTAGATAGCAGAAAGGTTTGGAAGTGACAGTTGATTATAGTAGATGGGAAACATTTCAATAAGTTCATTCCATAGGTTATGCAGGTTTAGTGGTATTACTCTGTTTATATGCATTCGTAAGAGTTGTACATGTACATACATGCCAACATTTGCACTAGCTGGCAGGGAGATTCTCTGAGATCAATTGGGAGAGATGAATTTCCCCATTAAAATGCATTAGGATTAGAATTATTTTACAAGGGAGGCAGTAGAAAACAGCAACATTTTTGCTAATGAAATCGGGAGTCTCCCACCTAAATTGGGAGGGTTGGCATGTGTGCATGTACTGTGAATATAATATCGGGAACATTTATTTTTCCCATTGGATTGCATTGGGACTAGCATTTATTTAGGTGGGAGATAGTAGAAAATTGTGCAATTTTTCAATGCAAAATCAGGAGTCTCGCACCTAAATCGAGAGGGTTGGCATGTATGCATAGGTTATGCGGGAGATGGTAAAAAATAGTGTGATTTTTCAATGAAAAATCAGGAGTCTCGCACCTAAATCGGGAGGGTTGGCATGTATGTATAGAGTATGCAGGTTTAGTGGCATTACTCTGTTTATAAGGATTCATAAGAGTTGTACATGTACTGTGAATAAAATATGCATACCTGTAGTTTGTATTCATGCATGTGGATATGAATGCAGCTGTAAGTAGAAATCTTGGAGAGTTGTAGAGTAGTTTTTGTAGTAGGTGCTTTTCAATGATATGAGACTTGTACTCAGGGTGATCAACAGTACATTTGAAGTGCAGAACTCTGATGATGGAGTTAGATGTAGAGGTCGTGGATGTGATTGGTGGATGGTTGTGTGACTGCTTAACTGTATCCAATGAGGGCATGGCACGAGAGTGATGTGGAAAGGGTAGAAGGGCTGGTAAGAGTTACACACCGCGCGGACACCACAGCTGTTCGTGGATAGGGCGTGCCACATCCAGGGTTTTCTAGCAAATCCAGCATGGAAAGGGGACTGTAGGAATCAGCCAATCACATGTTGACGTTGTAGATTTGTGCAGAAAGAGACTGTGTGTAGTGAAGATGGCAGAGGTGGAGAAAGTCATTTTGTTGGTGCTCGGAGATATCTTTGTGCATGCTTTACAGCAGTATGCTCAATGCAGGTATGTGGCAAACAATTTCGATGTTAAAGAAGTGGAGGTGGTGTGGAGTGCTGTGCCTTATTGCAAGGTAGAGCGAATTCTACACGTTTGTGAAGATGTGGGCAGGATAAACAGTCCCCATTTGGTAGTTTTGCACTATGGTGCTTTCCATTTGGGCTACATCAGTGCCCCTACTGTTTTGGCAGATTTGGAACAGTTGGTTCAAGCAGTAATGAACATCCTTCCAAATGCGAAAGTATTTTCTTCTGGATTACAACCTAGGGCAATATGGGACAATAGTTCTGTTTTTTGTCCTCAGCAAAACATTGCTAGGTGTGCAGTCAACCGAGGCATGTCTGCTTTCATGCTTAGAGCTGGTATGGGTTTCTGTAATAATGAGAATATTGATTCGAGTAATGCTGTTTACTTTGAAGAAGATGGCATTTCCTTATCTTTTTTGGGAAATGCCATGCTGTTTTGGAATGTAAGGATTGCTTTGGAGAAGGTTATGTGAAGATTTTAGTAGTAAAGTAATAAGAAGAAAAAAAAAATACAAAATAACAGGTGTCTGTCAGGCATCTTCAAAAAAATACAAAAAAAGGCTCTTTTCAGAGCCAACCTCAAAGGGGAAATGGGTCACACTATACGCTGAGATTTTCAATATGTCCGCGGACATGGCGGTAGTCCGCGGCCAGAGTGTATTTCATACAGGGATTCTGGGGTGGAGAGGCATGCAAAAGAGAATGAGCAGAGCTAGGGATTGGTCAGTAAAGTTTACTGGGTGTGTTGTGTAAGGAGAGATTTTGTCAGAAAGTATTTTTCCTGAGAGTAGAACAGATAGCTATGGCTGTGTGTTTCCGAAAACAGATTATCTGGATTTTGGGAGACTCATCGATACATTGGTTGGAGTTGCGTGCAGAACGTTGTGGAGTAGCGGCAGATCTTGGATTCCCTCATGTGGAAGTGCACTGGCATGGAGTGCATGGAATGAAGTGGCTGGACTTGGTACCTCTCTGTGCTACTTTAGAGACAGAGCATCATCCAGACATAATTATAATTCATTGTGGAGGGAACAGTTTAGGACATGTGTCTGGAATTTCTTTGCAATTTGCAATGAAAGAAGGACTTGGAAAGGTCATGGACATGTTTCCAAATTCCCAAGTAATTGTTTCTCGTATTGTGCAAAGACAAATGTGCCTGCGTTCTTTTTCATTTGGTCTACAAATGGAGAAAGTGAGGCGCAACGTCAATAAGGCTGTTTGTGCCTTTCTAAGAGATGTTGGCATGTCCTTTTTTCACAATGAAAATATTATGTTTCGTAGAACATACATTTTTCGCAGAGATGGAGTCCATTTTACCTATGCTGGCAATCAGATTTTTCTGAGAAATTTACAAAATGCAATGCAACCTTTTTCAGAATTACACTCATCTATTTTGCTGTAGATGTTGAACGTTTTTCAAACACACAAAAACACCACCAGAAGGCTCTTTTCAGAGCCACCACTTCCTCCCAGAGAAAGGTGCATTGGTTTGCTAGGGCAGCACCCTAAAACTTTATATGTCCTAGGACTGTCCGCGGACTTCCAAAAAATGCACAGGGCCCTGAACTGTTTATTTGCCACTTTTATTTCTAAACCGTGAAAGGCGGCTCTGAAAAGAGCTTTTTATTTGGATTTTTTTTGTTTTATATTTCTTTTTGTTTTTTTACACACAACACACTAGGAGAGGAGGGGAAAGGAGGATAAGGAAGGAACACTAACCAAGGGGATAAGAAAGGGCAGGTGGAGAGAGGGATATGTAGGGTGGGCCTTACTAAGGTAGGTAGCAGGTCTTCTGTTGCTCTGTGACTGTAGTCTCGAAAGCACTTCGAAGACTCTCCCCCTGCAGAGTACTGCGTCGCAGTACATACACAGTATTGTGACCCTCGAAAGGTAAGGGTCAATAGCCTTGCAAATGGCCTGTAAAGCAGCTGGAGGATGCGCTCTCACACAGGAGTGTCTCTTGTCGTGAGAGGAGTGGAAACGGAGGATGCTGTAGAGGAACTCAACCTACTACATTTATCACAAGGTACAACCTTGTGAATTTCCCCACTGTGGAACAACGTTAGGTGTCGCTTCATGGATGTCGTACCAAAGCTGTACGAACCACGTCTCCCATGACTCAGCACCATTTTGCATTGTTTGCAGATGACCTAGTTCGCACATGCTTTTCGTGCGTTACCATGAATGGTAAACAACCGCCACACCCAAGACTCCTGGCGAGTGCTGGTAGTAGGGAGTTCCTTGACCTCATTCTCTTTATCCTCTTCATCCTCGTTCTCTACATCTTCACGCCTGTTCCCCTCTGCAGGCCCTTGAGGAGGTGGTGGCGGTGGAGGGTTTGGGGGTGGTGCTGAGGCAGATGTAGCAACAGAAGCCATTGATGCCATCGGGGTTGATGAGATAATCTCAGCAAGAGCAGCAAAGGCAGCAAAAGTCAATTTGCAATAGCCAGAAGTACAATGAAGATCAGCTCTGGCGTGTGGCCCTTTATAGAGGCGGAGGGGTGCGCTTCGCAAACAGATCAAACACCCAAAAAGTTTCAAAAAGTTCCAAAAAGTATGTGCAAAGCCAGGGTCATTGTCTGGGACATGTGCAATGGTGAATTTCTACTGTAAAATAATTTGTATAGTCTGAAAAAGTTCTTTGAAAATGTTGGGGAACCGGACAGTGTCCGCAAATAAGGACACACGCTGAGTGTGGGTGCGGTCACATTATGACGTCGGGAACACGTCCGCGAAGGGAACGGGTGTCCGCAGGACACTAAATGCATGGGACCGGTCGTGCGCATGCGCGAGGGTGTTCTACGGACAGTGTTTGGGTCCTCAAACAAATTTAAAGTGTGACACAAGTGAGACAGACAGTTATGGACAGGCGCTATGTTTGTAGGACTTACGGGTGTGGTACGCATGTGCGTAGATGTTCTGCAGACTGTACGGACAGGTATAGTGTCCTTAGGACACCTCCATTTTGTTTGACTGCGGACATCCCGGACACCGCGCATGTTCTTAGGACAGTTTCAACTTGGCTGCGGACGGTACAGACAGGTATAGTGTCCTTAGGATTACTGCATTTTGTTCAGTTACGGACATCCCAGGCACGGGTGTGTTCTAAGAACAATTCCATCTTGGTTGTGAACGGTACGGACAGGTATAGTGTCCTTAGGACATCCGCATTTCGTTCATTTACGGACATCTCGACACCGGGTGTGTTCTAAGAACAGTTCCATCTTGGTTGCGAACGGTGCAGACAGGTATAGTGTCCTTAGGACCCCCCCATTTTGTTCATTTACGGATATCCCGGACACCGGGTGTGTTCTAAGAACAGTTCCATCTTTCCTTGCAAATGGTACGGACAGGTATAGTGTCCTTAAGACATCCCCATTTTGTTAATTACGGACATTCTGGACAGGCACGCTGTCCGCGGACATTTTAACTGCTTTTTAAGGAAAATAAGACACAAACGATTTCATTATAAGAAACATAATATTTTTTTTTTATTATATACATATACACAATTTATGAAAGAGAGGCGGAAGCAGAAACTGATATAAATATAGAGCAAATAGGGGTTTGGAGAGGATGGATGGGAGAGGATGAAGGGATGGAAGTCTCATCAAAACATTTTTCTTGGTGTTGAGGGTTTGGGGATAGTTGACTGGGACATGGAGAGGGGATCCGGTACATGTGGGACAATGGTATTTAATTTTTTATTTTATGTGGTCCTCCACAAACTGTTTCAAAACATTGACCTTTTCCTTGAGCATGTCCATTTTATGTTACATGTGTTGCAGAGTCTTTTTCAATTTGTCTTTTGGTGTATTATTTTCAATGTGTGTATGGTCTGTTAAAAAAAAAAAAAAAATATATATATATATATATATATATATATATATATATATATATATATATATATATATATATATATTAAGTACACATAAAGTAATGATCATCAATTTGCTTATATAGAGAAGTGTGTACCATTAGTATCACTGTCTTCAAACATTTCCTCACGTGGACAATTTTCCTCAAGCCATTCCAAAGTACTTCACATTTCTGTGTGAAAAACTAAAATGTATTATTTTTAGTGTATCTAATACAAAAAGTTTAGAAATATATAAGAAAAATTAAGTTTACTTACTAGTTTTGGTAAGTTTTATTCATACTCTGGTGTAGGTCTGCTGTTGCTTTTAGCTCTGCAGTTTCTGTGAGGTAATGATGTTGGAGGCATATCTTTTTTTGTTTTGGTATATTCCATTTTACTACATATGGTATTTAAATGGATGGTTGATGTGTTAGATATATAGGTTCCACTTCTTATGTATTATTACATATAATGCATTTATGTGCAGCTTTTTGAACTTGTGCAGTGTTTACATGGCATGATAGAGCAATACAAGATACCCCCTGAGTTTTTGGGTAGTGTTGATGTTGTCCACGTCCGTTCGCGGACATACGCACAGTCCGCGGACATCAAAATCACTAACAGGGGGTTCAGCATGTTCTATGTTACATGTATATAAAGAAAGGGAATCCTAGTAAACATATATCAAATTCACTCTATGAAAATGTATATTCAGTAAAAAAACTTTGATAAAGGGACGTTATGGTTAAGTTGCGCTACTAAAAACCTATGAAATTCAGTAAAAAACGTTGTTAAAGGGACGTTATGGTTCAAAGTAAAACTGAAAACCCCCTGAAATTCGCCAGTTATGGTAAGCTAAGCAACCATAACTCGCGCCACCACCGTGTACTGCTAAGACCAACACACAGGAAGAAGTAAGGTAAAAAAAAAAATGGATAAAAGGTACTACTTTTGAAACGTTCCTAGTGGCTCACAATGAAGTTCACAATGAAGTTCACCCACCAAGAAAAATAAGCAATGGCAGAAAACAGAAAAGAAGTGCTTAGTCGAGTGGTATAATCGTATTAAGCAGTTATACTAACTAGAATGTGTTTTCTGTGCATGTAGCTGTCCCATGCACAATGACGTGTCCGCACCTAAATTATTGACCAACTGCCTTAGTGATCGAGGAGACAAGCATGCACGTTGCCATAGCTACTTTGATGGAAGGCCCAATCACTTTGAAAGCATTGTGCCTATTTTCCACAGCTAATCGGATTATGGGCTGAGCTCCTACAGCTTAGCCGCATCAACAAATGGCCCAATCACACACTGCAGTATATTGACATGGCCACACCCATGACATGTGATGAAAGCTACGTGTGTGAAATCACCCAATGGGATATCAAGCTTCTTCAACACGGCTACTCATCTTCGCGCCTGATACACCAGCCAATCATGTCAGTCTTTTATCATAATGATGAGTGTTTCTGTCAGCAAATGGGAGGCTGCTTCATCCTCCACAGCCGTCTGTCTCCCTGTGCTCAGCCTGTGACCAGACTTTTTACACGTCTCTTTGAAGTGATGTGGGCTCTTTTGAAGGGGGTTCAACAAAGCCTCACACCTTTTTGTCATGCTCCAGCTAAGGATTGCCTTTTTTTTAAATTGCTGCTCTCCTGCCGGCCAGTCTGCAGAAAAGGGAAGCTTGAGGCTTCCAACAGCATTGCATTTTATTGCAGGGTTGTTAACTGGGAGGTGCAACATTCAGCTGGAAGTGGGGCATATCATGGTGACCGTATATATATAAAAGAACGTTTTATGTTTCAAAACACGCAGTTACTTCTGCCCCAGCTTTCTGGATAATGTAGTTTTAATAGGCATGTCTCATCAGATATAACGTTGCAACCACGTGACAGTATATATATACACAAAAGAACGGTTTTCAAAATGGCCGCTTCGAGTTGAAACCGTGATGGACCGTGGAAAGAAGGTTCTAAAATGCTGCCTAAGGTAAGGAAAAAATCTGAGCAAAATGTGGAATGCAATAGAGATCATCAAAACTCCTGAGTGTGTGAGGGTGCCAACACAAACAGCCCCCTAGATTCTCCATAGTTGTGGAATTTGTGAGAGAATAGCTTGATTTTAAGCACAAATATGGTTGTTATCTTTAGAATGCCATAAAAAGACTTAAACTGTGTTGAGATGGGTGTGAATATAACATTCTCTCATGACGTTATTCCCTTCCTAGGCTATCCCATTCATAAGAAATTAGATGACCACAGAGAGGGAAGTCACACATTCTATAGAGTGATCCAGAGAGAAGGTTACATAGAAGACCAGATGAAATAGAAGACGTCATTGAGAACGGGTAAGCACCATTTGGAGAACATCTAAACAGATTGGTCACCGCCAAATGTATACACACTAAAATTTGGACTATGGACCCACAGGTTGCATCTGGCCAATAGTCTATAGAATAATCAGCCCAGTCAGCATGAGAAGTGACTGTGCCAAGTACTAAATGAAGACCGGTAAGTATTTACGAAGTCACTTAGGTGTTAATATGTAGATGCCGATAATAGAGCAGAGATAGACACTGATGGTGCCCCCTTATGTGTACTCCTGTTTAGGGTATCTGGAAGAAAAAACAAGACATCCAGTAGAACACATTTGAGACACTCTCCCTAGTCCAGAAAATGGAGACCAAGACAAGAAACAAGAGAATTGTCTTTTTTTTATTTTCAATGCAATAAGATGAGTTAATGTCATAGCAGATATCCTGAAGAAAGCGGAAAGGGTCCTGTATCTGCTTAAACCGGTTGACAACATTAAGGTTCAGGGTGATGACATGATCCCCGAGACATACAATATCTGTTGTGAACTCGCCTAAATTGCATCACCTTTTAGACAAGTGTAAAGACAAATAGACACTAAGCAATCCAGAAGCAGGATTGCATTTTAACATTCTTGAGTAATTTGTATATTCATAAGACACACAATTTGGAAGCGATAAAAATAAAAATGGAAAGAATCGACTTTCAAATAGTGTGCACTAATTTTAGCATTTAGTGAAATTAGTGAGAGAGGTTAGGGTGAGCTTCTTGTCTATCCGTCACACTAGATAGGCATTACGGCAGCACTTTCTAGGGACAAAAGATCATACGTAGGGATAGTAAGATCCTTTTTTGAGGGACATCTAGTCATTTGTAGTGACTTTAGGAGCAGAAATAACTTTTTAATAAAGTGGTTCTGTCTATATTGTGTTATAGAAGTTTAGAACCCAGCCAGAACAGGTTTTTCCTGGATTAAGTGTCTCTTCACATGTTTACAATAGTTTTGTTGGTGAAACATACTATGCATGGTGCCTAATAAGGAGGGACAAGTTACAAAACCACTTGGAGCAACATGGCCTGGGGGGACTGGCATTTTCCTAACTTTGAAGCCAAGCATGGTCGGTCCTGGTTACTGCATGGATGGGAGACCAGAGTAACCAGTGATTTTTCACCCTTGATGTCACTGTAGCTGTAAAAATATCTATTGCTTAATTTGAAGCTAAGCAGTTCTGTGCATATATTCCTGTGTGCCAGCTTTTGATTTTCGCTATCGCTGCAGAAAGTACCTGGCATTTGGTATTATTGAAGCTGGTCATTTGTTCCCATTTCTGTGCTGCTTAAATGTGGTGATTTGGGGTAGTGTGATGTATCACAGCAGTCACCAAGAGACCGGCCAGAAAACTAGGGGCTTGTAGCATGGCACAGGAGATTTTGGCGTGGCCAACTAGGTGCAACCCATTATGGTGCAACCATTTCGCTGCAGGTCCTGTTTGGGTGCTCCCAGTTAGACACAGCCAGTTGGACGCAGGGACATCTCAGCACAAGGATGTTTTAGCCTGAGAGGTCACAATTGGCACAGGATGAGCCATCAGGCACTTTGCATTTTGTACCTCTCAGCGCAAGGATGTTTTGCAGTGAGAGGTCGCAATTCGCATGAACCTGCTGCCACATTACATTTTGTAATATGGATTAAATGTGAAAAAAACATGTATTTACTGAAACACTATAAAATAGAATGGAACATGTATTACACCGTATCTGGGCAACATTATACAACTGAAAAAATTAAATAAAAACACATTTTTGCTGAACGTTGCTTTCGAGAATCCTGGTCTGCAGGAGTTTGAAACTTATCACTTAACCATTAAGCTACACTGATATTATTGTTTGGATTATCACAAGTTTCATACTTAGCCTTTCAGAATTGCACATATTAAATTGTAGCCTAAGTATGAAAAGAATGCAGCATGAAGCACTAAGCAAGTGTGCTGTAGTGGTTGAATGCTGGTCATTGAACTCTGGCAGACTACATTTCTTCAATTTAAAAGAGTATATTTTGGTAAACACTCTGTATTCTTGACTATGTAGTCTTAACAGACATGCCTTTGATCCATGTAGCCTCTTTCATGGAAATGTTCACCCATTCACGGCTTGATTTTAAGGTCTTTTGAGCTGCGTGTCTTCCGTTGCACGTGGGCCAGCACAAACAAGACTTTCTTGTAGCTCAACGGAGGGTCTTGCCGCACAGTGCCATTTATTCCCTTAATATATTGTGCTACGTTTAGACTTTGAAAACGTCAGGGGCAAATAAACACCACTCCTCTCCATTCCCTTATTCTCACATTCCTCAGCTGAAAAAATATATTTTACTGTTTTCCCCGTCCTCTGATTGTACACTACATACCTCCTCCTTCACCAATTTACAGTTGCCCTACTGCCATTCAACCCAAACAAATAGAGATGCAGCAGAAATCCCTCTCACAATTTTGCTGCACACTGCCATTGGAGAATGCTGGCCTGCAGGAGTTGGAGATGAAGCACTTAACCATTTTACTACAAGGATGTTATTGTTTCAATTCTCACAAATGTCATACCTAGCCTTTTATCATTGAACATATTAAATTAGAGACTTAAGTGTGAAATGTATGGTTTGTGAAGCAGCAAGCCATTTTGGCCTAGTGGTTAAATGCTGGCCCCCAAACTCTGGCAGACCAGGGTTCAAGTATCAATGATTATTTTTTATTTACCTAACTTAATTAAAATAAAGCAACACAACTGGGAGGTGGCGAGGTTTGTTGCAGTGCAGTCCTGTGATCTTATTTGGCATGAGGGAGTTTTGAAGTGGTTGCAATGTCAGCCACGTCCAAACATCCCTCCTGCCAAAATAACAGCACCAGAATCGCTTTCACGATGAAAAGCGTGCACTGAAATAGGCACTGTAGTGGAATGGCTGCGCCAAATTGGCGCACGACAAAATGACAGTGCCAAAAAGCGGCAAACTGCTTGTAACACGCTGCTTAACCAAAGTGTGTGGTCCATGGCAAATAATGCAGTCTTACTGCGCATTGCCTAAAAACATTGTGAGTTTTCAAAGCCTGCAATCTGATGGCCATGGCTAGTGGTCTGGTAGTGTTTTAAAATGGACAGTGGGCATCATTGACCATGGCAAAGGACCATGCTAGTGGTCTGGAAGCATTCTAAAAATCTATGAAATAACAAAATCTTTGAAATTCATGGAGAATACTTTAGTTGCAGGGTGAGCTTGTTAGTTGTTAACGTGTTAATATGAGCAATACTATGTAACAAAACCTTTGAAATTCAGTTCAAGCCACCTTAAGTTTGCACCCCCTGTTGCGCAGCCTATGACCACAATGATAACACCACATATCACATCACTAATGACATCACTAATTACATGTTGTATGAAAACACTGATTACATTACAAATCACATCACTTATGTCATCACTGGTGACAAAACTAATTACATTGAATATAACAGATTACATCAATAATGGAATTAGACATAACATAATGTATAAGTTAGCTCATGAAAAGTTTGATCACCTTAATAACAATGTAGGCAATGAACTTGGCCATGACAAAGGCTGGGTTCACTGTCTAGTACCAAAGGACATAGCTAGTGGTCAGGTAGTGTTTATAAATACCAATGTGCATGGTTAAAAGCCATGCCTAGTAGCCCATTACTGTTTTAAAATATACAGTCGGCAACATTGAAAGCTGTAGTCTGTGGCCATGTATAAAGGGCATAGCTACTGCCCATTAATATGTTAGAATATATACTCAGCAAAGCCAAAGGCTGTGGCCATGGCTAGTATTGTGTTGAAGACCACGGCTAGTGGCTGGTTGGTGTATATAATATGCAGTGGACAGGGTTGAAAGCTGTATCCACTAGTAAATGGCAAAATCTACGGTTGTTAGCCTACTAGTGTTTTAAAATAATCAGTGCATATGGGTGAAGATTGTGACTACTGTCCATAACTAAAGGCCATGACTAGTACCCATGTGTTAAAATACATTTGCCCATGAACACTGACCATGGCTGAAGGCCATGCTTAATGCCAGTTACCGTTGTAATGTAATTAATTTTGTCATCAGCGATATCATCATTGTGGTGATAGGCTGCACAACAGGAGGTGCAAAGTTAAGGTGGCTTTAGCTGAATTTCAGGGGTTTTGTTGCATTAAGTTTTCACCTTAACAACGCTACAACTAACGTTTTTTCCTTGAATATATATATATTCACTGAAAAAGAAATTGTTAACGGGACATTATGGTTAAGTTCAATGAAAAAACGTTAAAGAGACATTATGGTTACAAGTAAAACCAAAAAACGATTTAAATGTTCCAGTTATGCTAAGCTAAGCAACCATAACTCGCCCCACCTCCGTTCACTGCTAAGACTAACCCCCAGGACATCAAAGATGACATCACAAATGACATTACTGAATGTGCACTGTGTGGTTTTTCATCTACAGCTATTTTAAGTTATGAAAGTTTCACACATAACTGCTTGTCGGCTGTGGAAGCTATTTCTTGCAGCACTGGTGTCATTTGAAACAACATACACAAAGTTGCGTTAGAATGGCATTCAACTTACGTTTCATTACTAAATTTGCATAGCTGAATGACTTTCTCCCTCCGGTAGATTCTGTTGTTTTTTTGTCTTAAAAGGAATGATTTCATTTGAATGTAGTTTCATTGACTCCTTATGTTTCCTCGCTAAGTGCTCTGTAGGTAGAGCTATAAGGTTCAGGTGAGGACATATAACCTATTACAGTCTACAATGCACGAAATGTCGAATGTTACTTTTCTTTCATCAAAGTTCATTCAAAATAAACCTTCAATAGTTTTCAAACGTGACCATGTTACATATGATATTGCTTCTTTAGATACTTTATGACCATTGCAATAAGTGCTTCTTCTAAAGTCAACCTGTGTGATTTATGAATAGTAATCGCATATGCAGTGCACAATGCAAATTGTGCTCTCTTCACAAAGGTATCCTTAAAAAGCATAAAACGCGCAGAGGTTCGAGAAAACAAATGAGTTTCTTCTACATGATCAGACTTTACTTCGACATATTTAATATTTGTACTCTGAGGAAAAGTGTGAAATGCAATCACTCTTCCCAATGCTCCATTGACTAGACCAATTCCTACATTCAACTCTTTAACATTATTTGTGCATTGCTTCTAGACCTGCTGTTTTAGAAATGTAATTCATTGAACTAATCGAGCTTTTGTTCTCTTATCCATCACACAATTGTATCCCCACAATATGTTTTTTCTATGACAGTAGCATTGTACAGTTAAACTTGCTACACTCAGCAAGTGTGCAACTCAAAGCAACACAAGAAATGTTTATTTCCTGAAGAATCAACATGACATCAGATGGACTGTAATCTGTACGAAACATGTTAGAAATCATTCTTATCAGTCTTCCCTTTAAGACTCCTTTCACATTCTCCTCAAGAACATCCATACAAATCTTATTTTGCATTTCTGCATACTCCAAGTGTGCAGATTCCCTCATATTAATGGTTCCTAAAACTCAAAACAATTCCAAAGTCTACAATTACCAATACTTTCTATAGTTTTCTGTGAATCCTTGGATTGCAGCATTTTGAAAACTGGTTGACCTTTCACAGGAGTTAATTGTAACAAGTCTCCAAATACAAGTACATGTTTGTCTCCAAACAAAACATTATAGTCAGTCTTCAAAACCGCTTGCATTCACAAATGAATGAACGCTAGCATCAAGTAAGACACCATGCTTACTTCATCTACAATCAAGGAGGTATTTAATTGTCTAAGAATGTTTCCTAGTGCTGCCCTTGATACAAGTTTTTGATACTGTAGTGCATTGTCATGCTACACTGGTAGCATCAACATTTGATGAAAAGTAGCACTTCCAACATTGAATGTTGTAAACCCTGTTGAAGCAGTTACAATACATGACAAAGAGCAATCAGTTGCATTTTGGATCATAACTCTTAATGCATGAATTAAAAAAGATGTACCTTTTCCTGCTTGTCCACCAACATACAACAATACAGGTTTGCATTGGACACAAAAACTTTCATGCTTGTCATACTGTAAATCATGTAAGAATATATCTATCTATCTATCTATCTATCTATCTATCTATCTATCTATCTATCTATCTATCTATCTATCTATCTATCTATCATCTTTTTTTTATTTAGCGCCCCATCGCCCATAGGCCTCAAAGCACTCACAAAAACAAACAACATAAAACAGAAGCTCAGGTCACAAATAAGAAAGGGGGACTATTCAGTTTTCCCATCATCGAACAGGTGTGTCTTAAGAAGTTTCTTAAAGATGACAAGACACACGCTGTTTTTAATCAGAAGGGGCATAGAGTTCCAGATCAAAGGAGCCCAATGAACATAATTCGTGCCACCTACTCTTTCCAGGGTTTTACGTGGTTGTTGTAGATTATATTTATCATTAGAATGAAGTTTCTTCAAACAGGGGCTTTTTTATTCATTTTTTTGCTAGATAGCTAGGGTCAGTGCTGGCTAGACGCTTACAAATCATAACAGAGCATTTAAACTTAATCCCCTGTTTTCTTCTGGCTGCTGAATTTTTTTCCTGACGATTCAATCCAAAAACAGCCCTGACCAAACCATTCTGTATGGTCTGTACTTTGGTGGTGTTGCCTTTGGAGGTGCCCATCAGGAGACTGTTTCAGTAATCCAGTTTCACATTAATTATGGCTCCTGCAATCAGCGCCATGTTTTGTTCAGTTAGGTATGGTTTGATTTGCCATATAAGATTAGTGTAACAAGTACAAGTAGATTTTAAGTAAGAGACATGTTTCTTGTATGAAAGATGTGAATCCATGAAAATACCCATGGTCTTAACATTCTCTGAGACTTCAATGAAACGATTATTAATCTTAAGTTTCTTATATTGCTGATCTAAGTTTCCTATTTTCTGAGGTGTGCCACATATTAGGAGTTCAGTTTTCGCTTTGTTGAGCGCAAGGGAATTATTAGCCATCCATTAGGGATAGCCTTGAACACTTCATTGATTCTTAACACATCCTTTTGATAGGAACCTGACAGTTCAAATACCAACTGTGTATCGTCAGCATAGTTCGTGAATTGGACACCCATCCTTTGAAGCATGTCACACAGCAATTTAGAGAAAATGTTAAAAAGCAAAGCTGACAAGCATGATCCCTGTGGAACACCACAGGTCAACACTGTTTTTTAAGGAGCTAAAACGACCCTTTACAACTGCATCCATTCTTGGACCAAAAAACGATTTTAACCAGTTAGTGTATGAGGGAGAACATCTACCAGTTGTTCTCAGTCTCTCGGCCTGGAGATCATGATCAATAAGATCAAACGCTGAGGAGAGATCAAGCAGCATAAGCAGTGCAGTATTTCCCTGTTCAATAATGCTGGCAATGTTTGCCTGGAGATCCAAGAGAGCAGGTTCAGTTCAGTGCTTAAATCCGGACTGCTCATTAGCCAATAGATCATTTGTATCTATACATTTTTGATACTGTACGTAAGCAATCCTGTCAATGATCTTGAGCAAGAAAGGCACATTTGTTATAGTCCTAACGTTACCAGGAATTGAGGGATCAAGGTTTTCCTTTTTTAGAAGTGGCGTAATCCATGCTTCTTTGAAGTCTACTGGAACATAGGCCTCTTCAAAGGACTGATTGACAAATTGCACTACCCAAGGTGCTAATGTATCTGCATAGTCCTTAAATAGTTTTTGACAAGAGGATGGCCTTAATTTGTGGATGACCTCCAAAACCTCTGAAACAGAAACTCTTTCAAAAGAGAAAGAATCAGGAAGGCTATCAGATGGATTATTCTTAGTCATGTGTGGCATATCGACAGTATTCTTAGGATCCGAAAACTGTTTTTGTTTGGCTTCAATAGCCTGTTGATGTTTATACGTTTTTTTCCAAAAAACCTTAAGGAATTGCCTGACACCACTTGTCACTCTCTTGGGGTTAAGTTAGTAGCCGGGGGGGTCTTTCAATTCTTTAAGAATTAAGAATATTTCTTTAGATTGGGATTTAGCTTGTTGGACTCTCTCATTATATTGTTCTGCTTTGGCTTGAAAAATAGTCGATTTGTAAGCTTTAGCAGCTAACTTATAGTATGTTAATAGTGATGCAGACTGATCTATACTCCAGAGAGGCTCAGCTTTACGCTTGGCTCTTATGACCTCTATCTTTGATTTTATAATAAACTTTGTTTACTCTATATTAGGTTTACTCACTATTTAATCACAATTTGCATCTGTAATTTCAGTTTGTTGCATTGCACTTTCTACTTCTTCCATTGAAAGTTCACCATCAGTTTGAATAAGTGGCTCACAAAGCACTTCCTGCTGGAAAATCTTTACTTCCTTCTGGAGTCTCTTTTGCTAATTCAGCTGCCAAAAGTTCTTCTTGGCGTAGGTCTTTCTCCAGTAACTCCAAGCACTGCTAACATTGTGGATATATAATTAAGCTTTTTTCTTTGCAAAAAATTATTCTTCAAAAATTCAAAAACTTCCAAGCAAATCACTCTCTGCACACCATGGGAAGAACAACTGCAAAAGACAAAAATTAAACATTTCAATTTGCTCTTGGCAAAACTGTTTCATGTGGTTGATGAGACATGTTTCTCATGTCTCACTATACAACCAGTACATCCAAGTACTTGAAACCATCCTCTGTCACTGTTTGCTTCAATATTTCGATATGAGTAGCGTTCTGCTAGTTCATTTAAACAATGATGTTCCAACTCTACAGATCGATTTGGATAATATGCATCAATGAAGTTGGTTTTTAGAATCTCTGTACTGTCATGTATTGTTTAGCTAACTGCTGAATTTGACTCAAAGACTTCAGAACCCGATTTCTAGTACTAGCTGGGCCAACACTTAACCAAAGTACATTAATGCTATGTCCATACACAGGCAAACTCGTTAGCCACTCTGCAGCTTCATCGCCACCACACTCTGGATGTGAGAGCATCTTCAGACCAAAGCGTAGCTGTTTCTGTCTAAGACGTTTATCTGCGATGAGTTTGCCCACACTGCAGCTGCATTGTTCTTTTCAGCTGTTGTCATGCATGCTGTAACATAATGAGTCATAGTTGCTGTATCATCAGCAATATACAGTATATAAGTATTTGCATTTCAAAGCGGAACAATTCCAGGATTGTAATTATTAATGAATTGGCCTTAATTTTGTCTTTTTAAAAGATAGGTAGTTCTTGTTGACTTACCAGTAACTTGTTGTGGAACAGATGACATCAAACTACTCACTCAACCAAATGATGTCACTGGCCTTTTAAGCCAAATCTGCACTAAGTATATTAATTGTCTTTTTTTTTCTCTGACAGTACTTACCACATGAGTGTCTTTGAAATCTTTCCACATTGTTCTTTAGATCAGCATTCAAATGCTGAGCAGGAATGAAACAAGTAGCATGTTTTTCGATGAACTCTATCAAACAACCATCACTTTCTTTCCCAGACTGAGGAGTATCTATAATCCAAAACAGCATATGTATATGTGGAGCCCCACGTGCCTGGTACTTTTTCCTCCAAAATAAATGTTCCACAGAGCCTAGTGGACCATTTTCTTTATGACATATAAAGTGTAAAATGGCTAAAAATATGTGAAAGATAGAACCACAATACACTTTCACGGTCAATGGAATAATATTCTCCTGGTGTCATGTGTTCTATGTATTCTTTCTGCCACTCTGCAATATCATCCCAACCATACTAAGCACAACTTAAAGTCACAAAACAAGTTGGAGAGCCCAAGTGTCTGATCATGCATCTAACCTCAGAGTGTCTCCTATACCAATATTCCTTGGTCCCTCTCATTGTAACAAGAATATTGGTAAATGTACCCTCTAAAGCTAAATTTTCTTTTCACCTCTTGCAGAATCGTACATGCAGAAAGATTTCGAAATCTAGTTCCGGTCTGAAGTGTATGAGCAACAGCAAAGCATATTGAAGAAAATGTACTTTCATACGATAAGTGTAAAAATATATTCAACATTGGTGCAAAATCAGGAATCTATGATCCATACAATTAGCTATACAATTAGCTCAGGTTTCATTCTGGCTTAGCATCTTGAAAATGTACTGTGCCAACCAAAATGCATCACAAACTCAGTTGCCACCTACTTTCTCCAATCATATGAGGATAATCTACAAGAGGTATGTCAGCCTATTAGGCAAAAGGCATTCCTTCACCAGAAATCTGAGCAAGGGCACATGGTTGTCTCTCTCTACATTCATTGATCACTATAAACGGAAGGTGCAAATTGGGCTTCTTAGTCCTGAGCACAGTAAACATGGCATCATTTAGCATAACTTGTTAATTCACACACATAAAGGTGTTGCAAGACAATCTGTTACACATATTTTCTTTGATGTAGCTACCTGCAATTCAGGAATCTCTGGTCTGTCCTCAATTCATGATGAAGGGGATGAGGGAGGAGAGCTGGAAGGAAATGCTCTGCCACTCAGTTACTCTGCCCGCTCCAGTTTTCACCCCTTAGACACCTTTACTTAAGCACTGTAGGCAGCTCCAGGCAGGCAACATTGAGTCCATGCATACCACGTGACCATATCCTGCCACTCACTTGCTCCTCTCACCACCTATTTAATCAGTCCTACTTAGGCGTCCTCACCAAAGGACATGCAAAGACAAGAATCTCACCTGTTTAAACCTGTTCAGGCCTGATAGGGGCAATGGCCTGACCTGCTATCCTGCATTTCACCTACAAACTAATCGCTACTATAGCTACTCAACAAAGGAACTCACCATTTGTGTCCTCCCTCCACTGCTCATCCCACTATCACTAGGGTTTGAATGGCCAAGCGCCCTGGGCAGCCCCAGAAAGCTACCCTGGCACACCACAGCAATATTGCCCCTCCACCATCCCCCATCAGAGTACAATTCCCAAACCACTTCTCAAGAGAAGAATTGCTCACTGGAAACTTACCAGTTGAAATTAACTTTCCCTGTAATATAGCAGAATCTATGAATTACCACAAATAAGGAAAATAACATTTGGCAACATTGTAACAAATTTAGCATTGATCGGCTGCCCTCCAGCATAAGACTTGTTATATTTAAGCCCACATTCAAACACTTCCATAAATCTGACACAAAAGGAGTTATTAACATTGGGTCATTGGAAAGAGCTTGATATCCAACTTTGAAGCACAAACACAGCTGCAATGCCTTTCAGGAGTATAGGTATGCTGCTGGTTTGATGATAAACATTACTATGCACCCCATTCAATTTCACATATATTGTTTGAGAGGAAACTGTACATAGCAGAGCTAAATAATGCAACTATTAAATTAGAGAGGAAGAGCTGAAGTATTAAAAAAATACCCCAAGTAGAGCTCTGCTCCTGGTGCTTGAATATTGTGGGATGGTATAGAGCAGGTCATATCACGTAAATAAGCTGGGCAACAGAGAGTTTCACTGTGTGGGCACTGCATCTATCGGGTTGTGGTATATCTGTGGTTGGCACAGCATATTTTTTTGGGATGATAAGCCTGAATGAAAAGTCAGCTAGTCTTATATGCCACAGTAAACATTTCTTTCATAACCTAACAATTCATGATGAAACATGCACATATTAAGAGAAAAATATACATAAACTCTGTGATTTGCATGGTCATACCTATATAATAAGAGGCAAGCACATTTTATGGATTACTACAGAAAAGCTGAAATGCAAACTATAAGGCGGTACCCACAATTAATTCACATTCTTCACTTTGCTTCATAATTTCTCAGAAAACATTTACCTGGTGGATTTGGCCTGAGACGCCAAAAGACTTTAGTAATGCCTGGCATAATGTAGCCATAACTTCAGAGTACAATTCCCAAATCACTTCTCAAGAGAAAAAATGTTCACTGCAAACATAACAGTTGAAATTAACTTTCACAGTAAGCTGGCAGAATACACAAATCTCCACAAATAAGCAAAATAACATTGGCAAACATCATAACCAAGTTATCATTCATCAGGTGCACTATCTCATAAAACCTCTCAAACTTAAAGCCACATTCAAACACTTCCACAACTCTAACACTGTAGAAAATCCCTTCACCAAATCAGAAACCTAAACATACTAAATTTATGTTATATAAACAACAATTCATATTATACATGACATATAGAAAAACTTAGAGTGACTCACCTTCAGCTGCTCCAAATAATGAATAGATTTTCACAATAGCCAAACACAGAACATGTGCACACTCTGGGTTCTTGAATCAGAATGTCAAAAGTTCACAAAAAGGTAACTTTCATAGCTTTCAGAAATCAATAGCTCACAAAGAGGACTATAGAAAACAAACAAGTAAAATGCCCAACACAATTCTATTATAATCTACAGCAGTCAATAAACCCCAAATCAATCCTTCTAAAGAATACGTTGTAGAACATGTAGAAATATAATTTCTGTAATTTATTTGTTGTTAAGCATATTTTTAGTTTATAGTTTAAAACTTACTTTCAGTTACCCATCTCTCTGTTACTTACTTTGTGAGGAACAAATTAAAACAGAGTCTCATAAACTGGTGTCTAAGAGCAGGTGATGGAAATGTCTTTATGTAGCTGGGAGTCACATCTCTTTTTCTTAAGTCAATGCCTATTGCCCCTCCTGTTTTGGAGGAGTTGATCGATCTTCTGTGGTAATACAGTCAAGGTTGAATCGTTTATTTTTTACATACCCTGGGTTCTCTAGCAACGTTTCTTCTGAGAGTGCCAGATTTTGCAGTGTGCTGTACTTATGCTTCTCCACTCAAGCAGAGGGCTTTCATGTTTTTTCTTCAGGGCATTGTTCAATACTTCAAAACCACCTTCCCCAGGGGAACTCAAACATTTTCATAGGAAAGATAGTGTTTTCCACTCCATGATTGCATACAATGACGTTAATCCTAGCTCTCTCTGTATTATTTCAATAGGTAATTAATTCAGCATATTAAGAACTCCCCTCCAGAAGATGCCCTCGACTTGTCGCCAAGCTGGCCCTGCTAACGTCAGTTGTGTTTCAGCACCATATGTAAGTATAGGCATTGCCCTGTGTTTATAACTATGACTGGAGATAGAGAGAATTTGCAGAACCTTTGCTTAATGATTCTTGCTTGGGTGGCCACACTCCTAGCTTTAGATTTTAGTGCTGTCAGTCCAAGGGAATCATTAATGCTGTTAATCAAAGATGATCCAAGGTACGTAATATCTGCCACTTCTGGCACTTTCTCCCCTTTTAGGTACCAATCTCTCTTAATGTAATGAGTCCCTCTGGCATTGCTTAGCGTTAATATCTTCGATTTTTTTGATTAATCTTTAATGCATTAGAATCAACATCGGTCGCCAGTGCGTCTAACTGTTGTTCCAGGCCAATCTCCGTTTGATAGAATAACAGGAGGTCATCTGCATAGAGGAGTCTGCCCACTGCTGTTCCAGAGATTCGGGGTGAAAAGCATCTCACATTGGTGTGCTCCTCTTCAACTTCTAAGATGTAGAGGTTGAAGATTGCCGGGACCAGTCGACATCCTTGTTTTATTCCCTTAGAGGTTGGTATTTCACTGGTTAGAGTCGCTGCATTTCATATTGGAAACGGTACATTGACGATATCGTCTTCATGTGGAATGGTTCAGAAACTGATCTTGATCTCTTCCTGATTTGGCTGAACAATATTGACAGCAACATTCAGTTCACTATGGAACATAGCAATGAAGAAATTCCCTTCCTAGACCTCAAAATCAGACATGAGAATGGGAATTTGAAATGTTGCCTTTATCGCAAAACCACTGCTCGTAACACCCTTTTACATTTCTCGAGCAACCACCCACGACATCTGAGAGAAAATTTGTCATATGGTCAATTCCTCCAGATAAGGAGGAATTGCACCAAGCTTGTTGATTTCTATCACCAATCTGATGACCTTACCAACCGCCTCATGGCAAGAGGCTATCCGTAAAAACTCATCTCTGGAGCCAAGAAAGGAGCGAGGTTTATGGACAGAGATATTCTACTGACCCAAAACACTGCTCTGAAACATCATTCAGAACCTAACAAAACAATCTGTGTCATTACACATGGTCCACACACCTTTCATATAAAAAAAAACTGATTTGCAAATATTGGCCCATTGTCAAACTGAGTCTGCCTGACGCCCCAATACGACGTTTTGCTTTTAAAAGAGCTAAAAACATATGTGATACTTTGGTGCACTCCAAATTCAAGAGGCCAGCACCCAGAACATGTCTCTGGGACCTCAGGTCAACTGTGGGACACTTCCCATGCTGTTCCTTTTCAGTGTGTCAGTTCACCTGTAAAATGAAAAAAATTCAACATTGGGACCAGGATATGGAACCTTAACTCTATGACAAATTGTAAAACAAAACAAGCAATGTATTGCATAGAGTGTCCGTGCGGCCTACGGTACGTAGACCAGACAAGTTGATCTGTGAACATCAGAATTTCCGAGCATCGGTCTCGCATAAGATGCAAAAATACATTGGCACCCCTAGTAAACCACTTCTTGGAAAAACACCATACTCCCAATGACATTAAATGGTGGATCCTAGATGTGGTCAAGGAATCTGTAAACATAATACGCAGTCTCCAGTTCAAAGAAGCAAGATGGATCCGCAGACTCTCTACCCACATCAATGGTCTGAACGAAGAATTTTTGCCTCTAATATGATTAACAGAGGTTTGTGCCAATACGAAGTCTGTTCTTCGACTGCACTGTGACCTTTGTTGTCACTTTTTTTCTAATTCCACAATGATTTTCACAACACTCTGAGCCTCTATTCTGCTAATGTATGTAAGCTCATATGCTCAACCCTTACATGTCCCGCTCCCATTTGCATTAATTGTGTTAATGTATTGAGCACATCTGCTCTACTCTGACATGCCCCGCTCCACATGCGAAGCATATTCAACATGATTAGTCATAAAATTATCCGCCTCTTCAAGTAAACTCACAGTATATGCGGCGCACACACCGCAGTCATTTGCCTGGCAAGGAATCGCGAATACGAATTTCATAACTGGTTGCAATCAGCTACAGATGCTGTATGTGAGCTTTTCAGCCCTACGGTGGTGGAATCAAAACGCCCCTATCCCCTAGTACCTCTCCGACGACTGCGCTCGCATCTATGCACGCAAACAGTAAAAATTAGCTAGATAGCCAAAAAATACTGCCCAACCAATCAGATGTGCCATCCACGAGACACACCATCGCAGCGACGGTGACCGATAGAGCTGTGAACCAATCACAGCGTGAGTACACTGGACAGCCAGGAAGTGCTGTCCATCCAATCAGATGCACGTTTCACGAGACACAACCTCTGCAGCAACGGCGGTGCCTCTGCTAAAATCGTGACTCAGCTCTCCGTTGCATCAATAGCTTCAAACCGCCCGAGGGATTTGAAAGATTGCATTCACTGTGAGGCTGCCCCGCACCAGTTCGTTCATAATCCATTACTACTCAGAATCAGGTACACATGTGCTTACCTCATGACGGTGCGCATTTCGTATTTTTTGTGCACACTTGATTCGGCACCCCAATACGATGTAACCATCGGTTTGCTTTTCCCTGCCCCCTCTTTTCTTTCCTTACTCCTCTATAGGCTATTTGTCAAGCCACTATAGCCACTACCCAGCGAGGCACACACCAGACAAATGCATCTACCGTAGCGAGCACAGTTGGCTCAAAGGCCAAATCCCGCACCTTGGGTTTTACCAACTCGAGTATCCCCTTAATTTGGGTTCCAAGAATCATCTTTCTTTCAATAAGGTAGGAGCCACTCACATTATGGACTTCTCTGCGCATGTGTTCAATTTATAACAACCCTCTCGTTCCACCCCGAGATTCGATTGATGCATTCAACCCTTTCAGAACCTGCCCAACCATTGAGGGTTTGAAGCCTGGTTGCCTCGAGATTCGTGGTGTGTGCTCTTCATCAGTGGGGGACTACAGCCCCCAGCCGAGTGGGCACCTGATTTAGTCCTCGCCTATGATCAGGGTAAGGATTATGCTCCCACCAGTTTTTTTGGCATTATTGCAATCCAAACATGTGATTCACACAAGCCTACTAGCATCTGAAAACACTCCTTAATACCCTTCTTTAAATCTTTCTCTGTCTGCCTCCACACAGGGTCAAGTTGTTTCTTTCTCTCACTGTTCCCGCCCTAAGGAAGGCTCGAATGTAAATAACCTGCCCAGCAGGGGGCATTTCCAAAACGTGACATGGATGTTATTTCTACCATGGATAGGAAGATCCTATTTTGAACTAAATTCTGTTTAAATTCACTTCTATGTCTTAGGATCGCTTCCCAACACTAGCACGTCGGCAGACCTGCTCTTATGGAACTGCAGGATTTGGAATACTAATTCAGGCTGCATGATTTTTCCTTTTTCTTTTTTCTCTTCGTTCTCTATGCATTTATCTGCTCTAAATATTTGGTGTTTTTTTAAGTTGTTGTCAAATTCTTTTTGTGTTCATTTTTTGCATGTATGTGCTTCAATAGACCTGGTGATTTCACCAAACTTTGCAAAATCTCCTCTTTTGTGTTTTTGTTTTAAAATTTGGCATTTTCTTTATGTAATTTTGGCACATTTCTGAAATATGTTTCAACAATTGCTTATAAAAAAATGTGTTGTCTGTTCATCTTTTTACCTATGTTTTTTTCAGAACTCATTATGCCAATAATGTTGTTTGTGTAAAATGTTCTATTAAATTTGCTCTAATAAGAAGGACTGTTTTCAGTATTCATAGTAGCTTAGAATAATTGCGATATCCACTGTAAAGATACAACCAAAATTAGTTTAACTTATCTCAGACTTTTTGAAACAGCATAGTGGATACTCTTAGTATAACAATATATATATATTCAGCATTTCCCAATCCACATAATGCTTTAAGGGACTATCCCTACCTATTTTTTATGTATAGAGTCGCTCTCTAGTCAAGTCTGACTCTGATCGTGGTTGAAGTGTGGAGTAGTTCCAAGGCTTCTCTTAGATGGATCAGGCATCCCCATTTTTGCAATTTTCACCAGCGTATGTTCCTATATATAGAATCAAAAGTGTGTACCATATCTATAGATGCAAGATAGATTTTTCTGTTCATAGTTGCTTTTACACTGTACTTGAAAAAGATGATCAAGAAAAGGTTTAGGGCAGTACCTGTGCCTTTTTTTGAATCCTGACTGCCAAGGATCCTGATGTTTTGTAGCTGCACTCCAGGTATTCATTTCTTTCAAAAGCACTGCTGAGAACATTTTGCCCACCACATAAAGAAGGGCGATAGACCTGTTGTTGGTTGGGTCTGACCCATCTCCCTTCTTGTAAATAGGAACTACAATAGATTTGGTCCAAGACTGAGGTATGGGGCCTCATTACGAGGTTGGAGGTAACCATGGAGCTATATGGCCTCCAAAACCTTACCGACTCCGCCCTGGTGAATGGAGCTATTACCGGGCCATTCCAAGGTTGGCGGGACCGGTAATTCCCCATTCACCAGGGCCCTTCCCCATTCCCATTTGAGCCCCCAACGGGCTCAAATGGGAATGGGGAAGGCGCTAATAACGGTACCGCAAATTGCGGTACCGTTATTAGCTCCAGAGTCCCTTTGCGGGTTTAGTCCTTAACGCCTGGAAAAACCAGGTGTTAAGGGAGGACCCGCAAAGAGAACTCGTAGTAGGGCGGTAAGGGATTACCGGCACCGGTGTCCTTACCGGTGTGGTAATCCCTTACCGCCCACCTCGTAATGAGGCCCATGGTCTTTGTGGCTTTGATTCTATCGAATAATTTCACCATAAAATCTGCCCAAACGTCTGGATCATTTTTTGAGTATATCATTAGTAAGGCCGTCTGGCCCTGCAGTCCCAGAGCTACACCCTTATTAATCAAATTAACTATTTCTTCCTTGTTGACTCCAAAAGACCATACACTGTTATTTTGTATCACTGGCCTTGGAAGGAGGGCTCCCTCATTGTTAAACAAGCTACCGTAGTGGCTCTCCCATACCTCTGATGGTACTGAGTTACCAAGTAGGGCATCCTGAGGAGCCGTTAGAGCATTAAACGTCTTCCACATTCCAGCTACGTTCTTTGTAGCTAGCAGCTTTAATATGTTATCACCATCCAGTTGAAATAACTGACTTCTGTGGTATTTTAACCAATTCTTGAGCAATTGATTGGCCCGTCTCACTGCCCCTGCAGATGTAGATGTTGCACGTTTTTTGTGAGTCTGTCATAGTTTATTTAACACTTTCTTCCTCCACTTCTTGGTTGTATACATGTTTTGCTGAGTATTCTCTTCTTTTTCCTAATCCTCTTTTGACTTCAAATGATTTTAAAGCCAATGGTTATTACAGAATCGATAGCTTTCCTGCTCCATCTGTAATGAAGCCAGTTGTTGAAAAGTCTGTGAGGAGATCCAACCCTATATTGTTGATTCTTAAATGATTCTGGCCTGGCGTAAGTTCCAAATTCAAAAGGGGTTGCAATGTATTCAAATGGCGGTTTCCTTCAACCCATTGGTTTCCTTTTATCTGTATAAGATTGTGATCACTTTGGGTAGTTCTTATTGCCTCCACTACTCCCAGCTACCCCAGGAGATCTTCTGTAGCAAATACATAACCCAAAGTTTTGACCTGGTCTCCTCTATTCCATGTTGTGGTTGGAGGGATGTCCCCATTTAAATGTCCATTGATTATGTAAATGTTTCTTTTTTTTAATTTCCTCCCTCCAAAGGAGAACTCTTGTAAAATTTGATGTCGAGTTTATTGGTAAGTTAGTTATTAGTTCCTTAGCATCGTCAAAGCACTCAACATTCAGGTCACCACATATCAGTATGTCTAAATTACTACGGGTAACCCTTTCTTCATCGATGTCAGTCATTAACATTTCTGTAAAATTAATAGCCATAGGTGAGGCTGTGTTCCAATAAAGGTTACAGACTAAGAGTGATCTACTGTGTCTCACAGTATTGAATTTGTTTTCTAGTTGGACTAGAGGAGTTGGGTTCCTCCTGGAACTCACCGAACAACCACAGGATCTTTTAAAGGCAATGATCATACCAGCCATAGGTCTCCCGGCTACCCCTTTTGGGGCAGGATTTAGATGAATTGCAAAGCCCTCCAGGATTGGCGCCTCCCTCAGCAAAGATTCCTGGAGGCACAAGATGTCATATTCCTCGAAGGCCAAGTCTCCTTTCCCAAAAGGGTGTGTAAAAACCTAGTGTTCCAAGATCCAAATGTCATCACTTCATATGGAGTAGTGATGATAACGTGCGTATCCTGTAGGCATTATGATTTTGAAGCCAATGGTGCTGCTAGCCAGCTCCAATCCTCACCATTCAGATCTAGATTTCTTTTTACCAGTATGAGTGGAGTTGTGTTTAGTGTTCCCAGGTCTATCATACATGACATGTCTGAAGGGCTGAACTTTTTGTCCCCTTGGCACCCAACCAGGTCCTTCCTCTTTGGTGCATTTTTTTTATCAAACATACCCATTGGCGAACTTGTGTCGTCTTCCTCCTGTTTCTTAGGCCACCCAGAAGGGCCCTCGGGCAACTTTCTCGTGATCAAGTCACTTGTGTCCAATTCTTTCAGACTAAGTCCCATGGTCAATAGTCTCACACTTTCTTTATCCAGAACGTACTTCACTCTGGTGTCTGGTCAAAAGATTGAATCCAAATGGTCGAATGGTCAAAGGATCGACACCAAAGGATCGAAAACCAAAGGATCACATTATTTTTTTTTTGTATTTTCATTTAGTGAAACAAGTGTTTTTTACCACAAAAACAGGGGCTGAGGGGGGAGAGCCCCCCCCAAAAAAAGTCAAAAAATAAAAATTCAAAAAATTTGATCCTTTGGTTTTAGGTCCTTTGGTGTTGATCCTTTGACCATTCGACCCTTTGGTTGTCGATCCTTTGACCTACAACCCTTCACTCTTAGTTCTGAAATGTAAATTGCTACTCGATCTACCCTGTGTTCATCAGGAAACTCGATCAAGTGCAGGTCCTTTGAGTTCATTGTTTTCAATTCCAGGAAGCTTTTTATGAGCCTCATAACATTCACCCTGTTCAGAATCAATTTATCATTGATTTTCAACACCCTCTCCAAAATGTATTGATAGACAATATTCTTGGCTTGGTGGACAGTGTTTGTTGTAATTGTAAGGCTCTCGTTATTCTTAAATACTGTTCTATCTCTTGATGCCGAGTCCTCCTCTCCCCTGCCTGTAAATCCCTTTCTTTTGTGGTCAATCCTCTTGTATTCATCTCTTAGATGTTGATCTGGGTCCTTGAGATCGTTTGCTGAGTTCCAGACGTCCCTATCTAATGATGAATTAGTATTGAGTTTGCAGCCTTTTCTTAGTGATGCACTCAAGACTGCCAGCTCATTGGCCGAAAATCTTTTAATGAGGTTTATGGTTCCAGCTCTCGCTCTTCTATGGGAGCGCTCCCATCTTCTTTTGTTCCTGAGCCGTTATCCTCATCAAGGTGCTGCTCCACCCCGTCTTGGTGCCCTCTATCGGGCAGATCTGTTAAGTCACAGTTAGCCTTCTCCACCCCATTGGAGTATGTTGAAAGGTTTAGGAGAGCTTCTATGTCTTCTTGTACCACAACAGGATCTTCAGTGACCTTATCCTGTGCAAGGTCCACCTCGGGGGGAGCCATGTTGAATTTTTTTATCATTATGTGTTTTTAAATCACTTTTCTTGACAGATCTTTCCAAAACCACCACTTTAGTTGACTTCATTTTATTGGGCCTGATCACGACTTGGGCGTTACCGCTGGTGGTATTACCGCCGGCGGTAATAGCCCTACCGCCAAACTCCCCGGCGCTAATAGCGCCGGATCACGAGTTCGGCGGTAAAGTAATTCCCCATTCCCCATTGAGCCCATTCGGGAATGCCCCATTCCCCATTGGGCTCAATGGGGAATTTTCGCGCTCTTACCGCTGGCGGATTTCCTGCCGGCGGTAATAGCACACATTTTTGGCGGATTTTCCCCCCAGCTCAGAGCTGGGGTGAAATCTGCCGAAGCCCTGATTCGGTGGACCCTTAAATCCGGCGGTATTAGCGCTACTGCCGGATTTAAGGGTTACCGCCAAAGTCGTGATCAGGCCCATTGAGTCTTAACCGTTTTGACCTGAGCCCTTCTTCCTTACTGCTGCAGGTCTTTCTGTTTCTTTTCACTGCACCTTTTCTATTTAATTTCTATTTAATTTCAGTTTTTCCTTTAAATCAATTATTTTTGTTTGAGGAGAGTCGTTTTCTCCAATGCCATCCAGATCTCTTGATCTCTCCCTCCTAATTTGCTAAAGATGTTAAAAGTCTTGGGCGATGTTTGGGGGCACGATTCATTCTGTTCCGAGCCAACCACTTCCCTGGATTGTGTATCCATACCAGGTAATGTGACAACCCCTGGAGTACTCACCAAATGTGGTGAGGGTGTTAATAATTCTTTTTCCTGACTGATTGATCTGTGCTGTGCACTTCTTCCACAATTGTGTCTTCCATGTTACTTCTGCTTGTTGGGTATTGCTTTTTTCTACCAGTAAATGAGGAAATGTCTTTGTTAACCACTAGTCGCTGTTCTAATTGGAGGCCATCTTTACTGGGGTCATCCACCAGTAGCTGATTTTTAGCTTGTGTGTTAGCAATGAATCTTTCTGATCTTCTTCTTTCCTTATACAAGATTATTGGCTCAATTATACTTTTCAAGTTGTGAGTAATTTATTGCATATTTCTGTCCAAGTTACTTTGAAGTGCAGTAATAAATCCTTCTATATATATTAAGCTTTCACTGTTGTCTGGTCTTTGAGTTGGTCATTTTTATTTTCAATAAACTTCATGAAGGGGGCCATTGTTATGGCAAATGCTGTTATCATGTTTGCATTAATGATGTTATTGGAAGTATTTTCATCCTTCCCTTGTTTCACCTGGGAAGCTACTAGATCCATTAACAGATCTTCATCTGTTGGGGGGGGTGGGCATGATTAAACAGGTGATAGCCTTTGACCTTTGATTGTTGAAGAATAATTATTTGTTACCACACTTGTAGTTTTTTATCCTGAGATTCTAGGGTCCCATTTCGTTAGTTTGTCTCTGGTATTTAATTTTTCTCCCCAGATTCGAAGGACTGTGTCGACATTTGTTGCTTTCCATGTGTATGTAGTTTCTTCTAGGTGCTGCCCATTATTGACCCCCTTCCAATGCCCGTTTCCTAACATGGCGTGTTTGGAATCCAACTGTGTAGCATTTGTCTGGTGTCCTTTTGGACCCTGACTCATTGTATATAGAGTGCTCATTATTTCGGTTGTTCTTTGTGGGCTTGTAGTTTCTATCTGGGTTAGGAGAACCTTACTAAGTTCCTGTTACCCCCTCCAACTCTCCGGAGCCTGGTACTCATTCTTCCTGGTATAGAAGAACCAGTGGGTTCCTTGTACTGAGGCTGGGTGATACCTCTGGGCTTGAGGCCTCACTTTGTAAGGATTTGTTGGCTGCAGTTTTCTTGGCGTTTAAGCCAAATGTATATAAGGCTGGTGGTTCAACTTCACTGGTTGCATTAGGTTTCCGCGATGTTGTTATCTTAATGTTTCCTTGAAGGGTTTACGCAGACGAAGACACTGTTGTGATTACTGAAGTGTTTGTGTCAGCACACTGTGATGGTGATAGACCAGCCCAGGATTTAAGTGAGGCTATATCCACTGAGGCAGTTGGTTCTGTTGGTTCCTTTATTTCCTCCATGTAATTGAGTACTACATTTTCTGACCTTCTAATGGGGCCTCCGAAGCCTCCACAGCTTCAAGAGCCTCTTCCTGTTAAGTATTTTTATACAAAGTGGTTTTTGATGAAATTTCTACTCTGGGACTTCAAAGTAGATGTATCCATTGATTTGTCCGTACTGAGTGCCACGGTCAAGACAGTCTCATCCACACTCTCATTGTAGCCGTCGGGTTCAGTCAAATCATATGTTGATCAAAGTAATGTGTTTGGATCGACAGTGCTTGTCATGTTATAAGATGTCGTTTTTGTGCTCGCCACAACACAAGTCAGAGGCTCTGTCTGTGACACTCTTCGGTACTGAAAAACTCTGGCCCCTCTCTTATGACTACGGAGTTATCAGGTACCTAACATAGGGCCTCATTACACGGACGGCAGTAAGGGTTTACCGGTACTGGTAAATCCTTACCGCCTTACTACGAGGTCCCTTTGCGGGTTGGAGAATTTAACGCCTGCTTTTTGCAGGCGTTAAAAAACAACCCGCAAAGGGACCAGGGAGCTAATTACGGTACCGCAATTTGCGGTGCCGTAATTAGCACCTTCCCCATTCCCATTATGCCCTATGGGGCAAAAATGGGAATGGGGAAGGGCAATGGGGGAAGGGGGAATTACCGCCCCACCAACCTTGGAATAGGGCGGTAATTCCCCTTTCCACCAAGGCGGTGCCGGTATTTTACCGGCATGGACCAAGGTGCTAATAGCACCTTGGCCCACGGCCGTCCGTGTAATGAGCCCCATAGTGTGGTGTAGCTGTACACTTTTCTCTCATGTTCCGCTCTGCATCTGCCAAACGGACAGCCTTCAGGTACTGCTCTGCACCCTGGGAAATCTGCTTTAAGGGATAACAGCAGTTCCCAGTCCCTGTGTAACTTTCTCCTTCTCTCTCCTTAATATAATTAAATCAAACATTTTTTGTCAAATTACATAAGCGCGACTATATCCCTGGTTACACTGAGGTTACTCCCATAGCCACGGGTAAACGTATATTTTTCAAATGCACTGAAAAACACATATTGCGAAGGTTTCAAATTTAAACCACACATGCCTTGAGGTGAGACCATCCAAACAGAAAGACATGTATACATGTTTTCTAAGACATCCATAAAATAATATGATCAGTGCACCAAAATACAAACAGCTATGACCGCGGGTACAATTAACGGGTTCATACCTGTGTCTACCAGAGCCGCCACAAAGTACAACGTCCAATTGGAGCATGGCTAGCCGCAGGTCTGGTCAACCGGCAGTAGCCACAGCTACCCGTAACATTTTTCAAGATTCAAAAAGACATATTAACAAGGTGTGAAAATACAAACAAAACACAGGTACACATGAGGGCATAGAATCAAAAACACATGTAGAATTGTGTACTGTAAAATCCATGAAATATCATGATCAATGCACAAGAATTGGCACAGTTGTACCAGTGGCTAAGGCGAGAGTTATAGGTGCGCTGGAACCACCAGAAATACATGACATCCCATTGGCTCAGTACTACCCACGGCTTTAAACCCTCTGACAGGGCAAGATGTTTCTTGGTTGCTGTCATAACCACGGCTATTTAAAAAAAGGCCTCAAGAGTAGTTTCCTTTTCCAATATATTTAAAATGTTCTCTGGGCGGCTCTTAAATGAGCCTTTGGGTTCTTTTACCAATATATAACCAAAAGATATATATTCAATCAGAGAAATTGTCTTCACCTCTATTACAATTACAAAAATCTTGCAACATTTCTCTGTGCTCTTTCTTTAGATGATTAATTCATTTTCTTACACAAAGTGAAAGAGCACGGTACACCCTGTCAAAAATATTTCTCCACATTGAAGCATAATCCTCCCAATGTTTAAAACCTTTATTCGACATAACGTCATCAGGATACATTATATAAAATATGAAATACATTAATATCACACAATTGATTATAACAGATACACATAAAAACAGAGATATAGAAACAAATTGCTTGTTTGCAAAAAATATACTCTGACATTTTGCCCTATAGCAAGATGGTTATTAACTATCTCAAAGGGATAACTCCTCAGGAGCCATGCTCTATGCAAAAAACAGACAACAGCATCTGCAATGTGTGGGGTAATTGATTGGAACAAACATTGTACAACACTGGGCTATGACTTGATCCCTGCCTCCAACAGGACAGATCTCAGGTGTATGATCCTTAGCCACTGGAACGGTTTACAAAATAACATAAAATGTGATAATGACTCCTCTGAGGCATCACACAGGGGGCATCTGTCAAAATCATAACCCTTCTATTTGGCGCTCAATGCGGTGATAGGCAATATGCTTAATCTTACCCTCCAATATAGCGATCTTGCATTTGCAGGCCTGATCTGATCCAGGTATCATTTGAAACCATCAATTTGTCCCTGAGCTAGATTAGCAGCCCTCAAGCTGAGTTTTGTAGCCGCAAGATGGAGTAATTCTCTCGCTCTCTTTTTTATTTGGGGCTTCATTTTTATCCAGCTCAAATCACGAAGCCTGCCTGGCTCTTTCCAAACCTCACCCATTTTTTGTTAGAATCATACATAATTTATGTGGGAAAGCCATTTCAATCCACCTGCACCTTCCAGTGACATGATATGTACCAGTGCTTCCTTACATGGTTCAGGAGCTGGTCTAGTCCACAATCTAACCCACAAGGAGACAGGTTGATAAATAATAGTTAGACTCAAGGGGAGTGTGCCACATTCCAAATGCACTAGTACAGTTGGTGCGCTTGACAGTAATTGTAACAATTTCTTTAAAAAGTTATTTTCTCTTCTTGAAAGAGTCTCCACGTTCTCATAACCCCATAGCTCTGCGCCAAAGAGTGCACCTGAGACAGCCTGCCTCTGGTATAGCTTTAATGTGGGTGAAATTGCACCATTCCTGTGATGATTAAAAAAAGCCAGAACTGCTCCACTCTATTTGTTCAGCAAGGTTGCAGCCCTGTCTAGTTGTTGAGCCCATCCAGGACAAGCCTGAATTCTCACACCCAGGTAGTCAGAACTTTCGACTTGTTCTATTGACTTATTGTCAATCACAATTTGGAGGGCAACCCTCTTCCCGCATTTTGGTTTAATAACCATCTACTATGTCTTGGCCGTATTAATGCCAAGACCCAGCTCCCTAGAATTCTTTATAAAGATTACAAGTGGGTCCTTTATGCCCTGTGGTGTCGTAGTTATTGCGACAGTGTCATCCAGGTAGAATAGTGCCTGGAACTTTGTTGCAGCCAGTTTCGTGCAATCCTGGCCCCCATCACCAACACATCTACAATTGCTTGTCTGTATAGATTGAACAAGAGGGGGCTCATGGAACAGCCCTGCCTAACTCCCAAAGCTACCTCAAAGTATGTGGTATCTTCATGGCCCAGCTTATAACATACGCAGGACACAGAATTTGAGTATAAGGCTCACATAATGCCTATCACATGTTCTGGTAATTCCGCTCCACCAGGACCTTCCATTGCTGTTCACGGGACACAGAGTCAAATGCTGTCCTAAGGTCCACAAATAATACATAAAAGAACCTTTTTAATAAAACGGTGTATTTTTGAATAATACAAAATAAAATGAAACTCTGATATATGGTACCCCAAGCCTTTTGGAGCCCTGCTTGATGGACACTTATTATTAGTTTATGTTCCACCCATCTCTGGAGTTGTTTCAGAATTATTTTTTCAAACGGCTTCCCAACCCCATTCAAAAGGGATATAGGTCTAAAATTGGACGGGCTATACCTTCCTCCCTTCTACTGAACTCCATAATTTTTTCTAACTTTCGCGAAAACGGCTTCTCAACTGCAAAAAATACTTCACTACCTTTTTCATGTGTTCACAAAAACAGTTTCAATGCTTTTGGATATTCAAAAGAAAACTCTGTTTTCCAACATCAGTCAAATGCCCTCAATCTCTTTAAAAAATATTCACAATATTAATCTTGATATTTTCACTGTGAAAAGATGTAATTCCAACATCCTGAAAAAAAGCAGACATGGGGCCTCATTACGAGGTTGGAGGTAGCCATGGTGCTATTAGCACCATGGCTACCCCCTTACGCATTCCGGGTCTGGGTTCTCGGAATAGGTACCTACCGGGTCATTTCAACCTTGGAGGACCCGGTAAGTCCCCATTCTGAGAACCATTCCCCATTCCCATTCGAGCCCCCATAGGGCTCAATGGGAATGGGGATGGAGCTAATAACGGGCCCGCTAATAGCGGGTCCATTATGAGCTCCCTGGTTCCTTAGCAGCTCCAGCTAAGGGACCTCATAATGCAGTGGTAAGGGGTTAACGGCAACGGCACCCTTACCATTGCTGTTAACCCCCTACCACCGACCTCATAATGAGGCCCTATAGTTGTATGCATTGGACCTTGCTTTCTCGATTTGTGGATTAAATAAATTAGAACTTTTCCAAATTTGTCTTTGAATGTGGACACGGTTCCATTCATTTTGCAAATGTATCCTTCATGGAAAACTGTATTGAAATTCTGGTGACATAGCCCCAACTGCTGCCTCCACAGTGAACTACAATGATGTCTGGATGCTTCAAATTACCCATACTCTCGCAAAACAGGAGCAATTCCACCCACTTCATTTCTTGATCGCCATACAAGAAAACTTCAAATTCTTTAAATCCAAGATTCACAGGTAATCCACACTGCTCACAGTAAACCTTCAACCAATGGGTCCAAGAATCGCCCACCATCCAGACACTCTTCTTTCTCAAAGCCATAATGCTAGCCATCTTCACTGCATACAACAAAGATAACTCTTGCTACTCAGTCTTCCTGTACACCACAATCATGACACAGATTGGCTAATCCCCCAATGTCAACGGACATGCACAACTGTCTGCGGTCAATGCAGTACCTTTTCCATGGCTGGCATACTTAAAGGACTCAGATGGTACGTGCGTGTCCGCCGACTACCGCTTTGCCCGTGAAGACCATAGCACAAGGGAGCCCTTCTACATGTTTTACTTTTATATTTTTAACACTCCCTTATTGGCTGCTTTCAAACAGTCACACATCCATCCACCAATCACATCCAAAAACTCTACATGTAACCCTGTAATCCCAGTTCAACATTTCTGATGTACTCTTGACATATCAGAGTACATGTCTCCTGTCACTCACTTTCCAAGATTTCTATTTGCAGATTGAACAACATCTGCATCTAACAAGACATAGTAAAGGTATGCTTATATTTTTGAAAGCATTTTTTTCAACACTTGTACAAACATATATATATATTATTACATGGCCACGGTAGTGGCCATGCAGTTATGGTTAAGTTGCTGTTTCCATAGGAAGAGAACTTTTTGGGCGGCTTATAACTTCGCTCTCCCTGGACGGATCCTCACCAAACTCTGAATTTTTTTGCAAAGTTTGGTGAGGATTCGTCCAGGGGGGGCAAAGTTATAGGGGGTCTCAAAACTTTTTTTTTTCCCATAGACTGAATTGGAAAAAGAATTTGCTCGCGTCTACAGCCCAAAGCGCTGGACGGATTTTCACCAAATTTGGACCAGGAGCAGTGGCTTGGTCCCGAAAGCGAGCTTTTGCAAATTTGGTGAAAATCCGTCTAGTAGTTGTTTTTAAAATGACCAAAAAGTAGGTAAAAAAATTTGTGATATCTGTGTTCGGTCCGCGGACACACTTCCCTGTTCGCTCCGCGGACAGTGTCCTGATTGGCCAATCGGCTTGCATGATGTTCGCGGACATGCAACGTGTTCACTGATTGGACGGCGTGGAGCGTGAAGCGCATCAGATTTTCGGTAGCACCCGCCATCTTGGATTCGCGGTCGTCCGCGGACAGCGCGGTGAAACTTAGTTCAAAATTTGAATTTAGTAGAGTGTGTTGGTGTGTAGGAGTGTTTGGGGAGGGTGGGAGTGTATCAGATAGGATGAAAGTTGTGTTTTTTATGTGTTAGACATTCTTTTTGTGTTCGATTTGTCTGCGGACATCACAGGTGTTCTGAAATGTTCTAAATAACCTGAATGGAGGGTGTTCTAAGGACTCAATATGTGTCAGTTTTGTTCGCAAGCAAACTGAAAGTGTTCTAAGAACACTCGCAGTGTCCTGAAATGTTTGCAAATAAACAAAATGGGGGTGTCCTGAGGACGCTGTCCGTATTGTTCGTTGTCAAGTTGAATATGTTCTAAGAACACTCGCGGTGTCCTGAATTGTTCGCAAATACATAAAATGGGGGTGTTCTGAAGACGTTGTCGAACACTCGCTGTGTCCTGAAATGTTTGCAAATATGAATGGGGGTTGTGGCTGACAAGTTGAATGTGTTCTAAGAAACAAAAATGGGGGTGTCCTGAGGACGCTGTCCGTATTGTTCTCTGTCAAGTTGAATGTGTTCTAAGAACACTTGCGGTGTCCTGAAATGTTCGCAAATAAACAAGATGGTGGTGTTCTGAAGATGCTTCTAAGAACACTTGCGGTGTCCGGGGAATGTTCGTAGGGGATGTGCTGAAGACGCTGTCCGTATTGTTCTCTGTCAAGTTGAATGTGTTCTAAGAACACTCGCGGTGTCCTGAAATGTTCGCAAACAAACAAAATGGGGGTGTTCTGAAGACATTTCTAAGAACACTCCCGGTGTCCTGGAATGTTCGTAGGGGGTGTCCTGAAGGCGTAGTCCATATTGTTCGCTGGCAAGTTGAATGTGTTCTAAGAACACTCGCAGTGTCCTGAAATGTTCGCAAATAAACAAAATGGGGGTGTCCTGAGGACGCTCTCCGTATTGTTCTCTGTCAAGTTGAATGTGTTCTTAGAACACTCATGGTGTCCTGAAATGTTCGCAAATAAACGAAATGGGGGTGTTCTGAGGACACTGTCCGTATTGTTCGTTGTCAAGTTGAATGTGTTCTAAGAACACTTGCGGTGTCCTGAAATGTTCGCAAATAAACAAGATGGTGGTGTTCTGAAGACACTTCTAAGAACACTCGCGGTGTCCGGGGAATGTTCGTAGGGGGTGTCCTGAGGACGCTGTCCGTATTGTTCTCTGTCAAGTTGAATGTGTTCTAAGAACATTCGCGGTGTCCTGAAATGTTTGCAAATAAACAAGATGGTGGTGTTCTGAAGACGCTTCTAAGAACACTTGCGGTGTCTGGGGAATGTTCATAGGGGGTGTCCTGAGGACGCTGTCCATATTGTTCTCTGTCAAGTTGAATGTGTTCTAAGAACACTCGCGGTGTCCTGGAATGTTCGTGGGGGTGTCCTGAAGGCGTAGTCCGTATTGTCCGCTGGCAAGTTGAATTTGTTCTAAGAACACTCGCAGTGTCCTGAAATGTTCGCAAATAAACAAAATGGGGGTGTCCTGAGGACACTGTCCTTATTATTCGTTGTCAAGTTGAAAGTGTTCTAAGAACTATCGTGTTGTCCTGAAATGTTCGTAGGGGGTGTCCTGAAAACGCTGTCCATATTGTTCACTGGCAAGTTGAAAGTGTTCTAAGAACATTCATAATGTCCGCGGACATTAAAAGTTTCCATAGAACATAGTTGAAATGTTTGACTCTATGGATGTGATATGCTGCGGTGGGTGTTGCCAGGGCATAGAGTCTTGGGTGCATGGCCATTTGGCCATGTCCCAAAGACTGTATGCCCTGGCAACAACCACCGCAGCATATCACATTCATATTTGCTTATAACTTTGGGTGAAAAACAAATGTATAAGGAACAAAGGTATTAGACACTATGGATGTGATATGCTGCTATGGTTCTCCTTATTATTGTATACTTACTGTTTGGTCTAGTAACGGGAGTCCATGTTTTTCTTGTTCATTTCTGTGATAAAAAAAAATAGCATGTTAGTATTAATATTTTGTAATGAGTTATTACATTGTATAATCAATATACTTTTTTTTTTGGACCCTCATATTTAGTAGATTACAAATCAGAGTACTCTGCAATTTGCTCAGTTTCTGTATTTGTTGCTAAAATCATTGGGTCTGTGGGAGAAAAAAAAATCCATGTTGGATTAAAAAAAAACCTCTTTCTGTTATGCTACAGTTTATTTGTTTGTTTGTTTTCAGTGTTCACTTGTTGTTTCTGGCTAATGCTTTATACTTTGGCTTGTTGTATTTTTTTGGAGCAGTAACATATTATTTATTTGTTTTGATATTATAAAATTTTGGAGCAGTTAGATACCAATTGGCATATTCTAATTGTCTATTTTTTAATATATTTTAGTGGTATTGATTTAGCTATTTGGATATTGTTAAATTTTGGGACAGTTAGATACCAATTGGCGTATTCTAACTGTGTATTTTTTGGTCTAATTTAGTGGTATTCATTTATCTGATTAGTTGTTGTAGAATCTTTGAGCAGTTAGATAGCATTTGGAGTATTCTAACAGTTTATATTTTTTTAGTAAAAGTTTACTTAGGGTTTAAATACAGTTTAGTTATCAAATTTTGGTTTTAAGAACATCAAATAAGCGTTTGTAAGATTTCCTGGTAATCTCTGCTTTAGAGTAATGGTGCTATCATTACATTCAAACCATCCACATTTCTTTTTTATATATGCAGTGTAGTGCCCTGAATTGGTTGTGGCTCCTGCGTGGTAGATTATACCTATTGTTGTGAAGGTTTTCTTACCAAGTGATATTTGACCATGTGTGAATCCAGTCAGCTTGCTGTTGTTTTTGGTACCATCTGCATTGTAACGTAGAAGCATTAGTATTATGTATTTACTATGTGTTTGTATTACTAACGTGGAGCAATTATCTGAATTGCAGGTAGAGCATAATCTACCATGGTTTGCATTTTGTACAAGTCGCTGAAATGGAATGGATTCACAATTTGGTATTGATATATATATGAAGCGTTCATTGGAGATATCTGCTTGTGTCACATTGTTGCAGAGAGTGCATGTATGTTTCCACATGTATGAAATCTGAAAGATTTCATTTATAGGTATGTTTTTGTTTTCCATTACTTCAAGTACTTAGAAATTCTTGTGGATCTTCCTGTGAATTTATAGTGAATTTCACCATTCCAGCACAGTAGTCCAATTGTCGTCTTATTCCAAAAACACTATATGTGTTGTCAGGATTGTTTGCTGCATTTCTGTGAAGTACTAACATATGCAAACACAATGGGTCTGTACTGTGTAAGTAAATGTTGTCAACAATTGGTGGTAATTGAAATAGAATATTCATTGCTACATTTGCGTAGCAACTTACACCAACTATATTTGAGAATTTAAATGGTCCAGGTAGTTCTGTATCTAACTGCTTTTTTTGGAGTTTGTCTTCCTTCTTTAAAGAAGTACTTTGTTTACTTTCCCTAATTGATTCTTTTTTGCTTGTGGTACTTGATGAAGTATTAGTTTCTTTTACTCTCTTTGGAGGATTTGCAGTGACATCCTGTTGCATTTCTGTTTGATTTATTTTTCTTTTATAACGTTTTACTTTTTGTGGAACAGAATATGTGTTTAGGTGGGGGGTGTATAGTGAGCAAAGTCTATTGTATTCTAAAATGCAAGGAATATCAGCGTTTATTTTACTTGCATCAAAGTTGATTAGAAATAGACCGTCAAGTGTACGTAAGTGTGATAGTGCTACATAGCTCATGCCTTCTTTAAAGACTGTGTTACCAATATCTATCATTGCTTTGTCTAGGGTAAGACCTTGTGATTTATGAATCGTGACTGCATATGCAAGAGTTAGAGAAAATTGTTCTCTGTGTACATACATATCTTTGAAGAGAAGGAATCTAGCTGTTGAGCGTCCTATCCTTTTTACTTCTGAAAGTTTGTCAAAGACTACATTGACAAACTGAATTTTGTTGTCGCGTGGGTATGTTTGAAAGCCAACAACTGTACCCAGTGCTCCATTAACTAGTCCTTGGTCCACGTCAAGGTTACGTTTAAGCATTACTCTGCAATTTAAGGATAATGTTAATATCTTTTCTAAGCCTGCTGTGTTTGAGATTGATTTTTCTAAACTATTTAGTCTTGTTGTGGCTTGGTCACACATGGGTAGTGTCATACCATGCACATCTAGTTTGTCTGTGGCGCTAATTTCCATGATTGGTTGCATTTCTTTACTTAGCATGATTTCATTGAATTTGAAACAGCTTGCAAGAGTTGGCATTAAGGCCATACAATTGACATTTTTGTGGGCTAATTGTTCCATAACATCTGTAGCACATGCATTATCGCCATAAAGTGCATTATGTGCCGGGTTTTCAATATTGCTTCTGCTTCTTTAGAAAGTATACCAACTCTGATACTTTTTAAAATGTTGGCATAAGTGAGATCTGCAGATTGCCGCTTGTTTTCTGTTAATTCTCTGTATTGGAAATGCTGCCAAAGGTTGACATTTCCAATGCTGCCAACAGTTGTACGGCAGAGTTTGTGTCCTAATATTTTATAAATAGGCTCACCTTTTACTGGTGTTAATTGAAGCAGATCTCCAAAAACAATAATGTGTTTTCCTGCAAAGAGCTCTTCATAGTCTGTTTTGAGTACTTCTCGTAATCTGAGGTGAATCAAAGCTAACATCAGGTTGGAGACCATGCTCACTTCATCTATTATTAGCATTTTCATTTGTTTCAATACTCTGCGTAATTCCATTTCAGCTTCTGCAGAAAATGTTGTAATAGTCTAATTTGTTCTGGTGTTCTACTGGTAATAGTAGTAATCGGTGTAATGTAACAACACCTATGTTGTAGGCAGCTAATCCTGTGGGGGCAGTGACAACAGCTGACAGTTTGTTGTTTGTCAATTGTTGAAGGAACTTACTAATGATTTTGATTAGGAATGTTTTGCCAGAACCAGCTTCACCACTGACGTACAGTAGTATAGGTTTATAATTATGGTAGGAACATTCTTTATTTTCATGTTTTACACCATGTTCAATTTGTTTTGTTACTTCTTGAAAAATGCTACTTTGCTCATTGTTTAGTTTTGATTGTAGTATAGTTAAGTCTTCCTTATCTTCATACTGACACATGGTGTTTTCTACTTCTATCATAGCTAATTCTGCCTCATTTATTATTAGTGGTTCTCCCAGTGGTTCTTGGCTTCCTGTTACAGAAGGTTGACTACTGTCAGGAGTGTGCTTATCTAGTTGGGCATGGAGTTCTTCTTCGTGTTGCTGTTCATTGTGTAACATTGTTTTGTACTGTGTAAGGTTACATCAGTTATAGTGATTTCATTTGCTTTGAAAGCATCCTCATATGAGTCATAGTTATCCAGTAATTGTTCTTCTTTTCTCCATGGTTTGAAGGGTTGTAGCAGGGACATGTAATATACTTCTTTATGTTGAGGAGTCTTTAATGACAATTTGATATGATTAATTAAATTTGGTTTAGTGAGTTTAACTAAGCTGCCTTCACAGTTTGTCACTCTATATTTACCTTTTTTTTCATCAGGTTTCATATTATTTTTGTATGTGTAGTTTTGGGCTATGTGGTATAGACACATGTTTTCCAAAGTATTACTTCTGTTTGGGTAGTATGTGTCCAATAAATTGTTTTTTAAAATGTCTTGGCGGTTGGGATCATGTTTGGCTATTGTTTCTATATCTTCATATGATTTTAGAACTCTTTTTCTAGATTTAGCTGGACCAAGACTTAGCCATACTATATTTTCAGATTTACCATACAATGCAGTACCAGTTAAACGATCAGCTGCTTCATATGATCCACATTCTCTATGGTTGAGCATTTGTATGCCCAACCTGTATAATTTCTGAGATACTCTTTTATCTGATGACAGGTCATTCCAGAGGTCTTGGAGCTCTGTCTTTTCTGCTTTAGTTAAGTATGCTGTGACATATCATGCAACTGCAGTAGAATTGTCTGCAATGTACTGCACATCTATGTTTGCATTCCATAAGTGGGCAATGATTGCATTATAATCATTGATATATTTTTCTTCTTCTTTTTTTTATGCAATATGTATTTTTAGGTGACTTACCTTTAACACTATGTCTAACTGAAGACATGAGGTTGTTCACTTGACCTGTATTTGTAACTGGTCTAGGGAAATCAAATCGGCATTTGGTGTGGTATTTCCCTTTGTTTTTGTATTTGCGACGACAATATTTTCCACATTTGTGTCTTGGAAATTGTAAAATGTGTGCATGAAGATCACTATTTGTGGCTTCTGATGGAATTTCACAAGTGACATATTTTTCAATAAACTGTAAAACAGTGGCATCACTGTCTTGACCACATTTAGGAGCATCTTTAATCCATAAAAGCATGTGGATATGTGGTGCTCCTCTGGCTTGGTATTCTTTTCTCCAAAAGAAGTGTTGCACTTCTCCAAGGGGAGGAACAGTTTTATTACAAATAAAATGTAGCATAGCAATGAAGCAATGGTCAAAATATCTTGAAACATTAACAAGATCCAAATAACAAAGTTCTCCAGGTGTTAGTATATCTATGTTTGTTTTGTTTTTATTTGATATGCGTAGGAAATCATGTAAATCTTCCCATGCATATTCTGCACAACTTAATGTAACAAACCAATTGGGTGGGCCAAGGTTTCTGATCATACAACGTACATCTCCATGACATCGAAACCAGTACTCTTTAGTACCATGCATATTTGCTAATAGATTTGTAATATTTGATTGTAAAACCTCATCATTTTGTTGCACTTTTTCTAATAATTGTGTAGCTGTCATATTTTGAAAGTGTGATCCTGATTTTAATATGTGTGCAACTCCGTAACATAAAGTTGCTAGTTCACTTTCAAAGAGTAGGTGGAATATGTATTCCACATTTTGTCTAACTCTGGGATCTTCAGAATACATCCGTAATGAGCGGTATTCTGAAGCTGATATTTGAATAGGTCTATCATCATACCTTCCTCCTTTGCCAGTAGGAAAGAGTAGAGGAAAAGCACCTGCTTCTATACTTTTTTCCCATATGCTGATTGGCGATCCTTTTGTTTGACGCATTTGGTAAGTTTCCAGTACATCTTCTACGGTGTCATTACAGTGCAAAGGATGAATTGTATAATGGTCTAAAGTATTTGATATTGTAGCAGGATCTAGTAGCTCAAATTGACCAGCTTCTTGTGTTTCTTGAATTATTTCAGTTGTATCTTTCAAGTTTTCTTCAATATTAATTTCTTTGTAATATTCATTATTCTCTTTAATATATTGGAAGGCTTGTCTAACTTTATATAAATCTACCAGCTGTTCTCATATTTTTTTGTCTTTTGTAGGTACTCCATTTACTAAGATAATTAAAGATTGCTGCATTGGACGTTGCACTCCTAGAGTATGCACATTTTCTTTTAGATCTAATGGTAAATAAACTTCTTTTCCACGAATGCCTTTTACCAATTCAGAGGGAGGTAATTTTGCTGTTTTTGGTTGAAGGCGTATTATTGCTTGAAATGGGTATACTGTTTGAATTATGATGCTCTCATATAAATTAAGTTGTTGTAGGAGTTTTGGTACTAGGTATAATTACAAATTATTTGTGATAGCATGTGAAGGAGTTTGGTTGTTGTCAAGTTTTGTAGTGCAGTAACTGCAAAGTATTAAGGGCTCAGTTATTTTGTATTTGTTTTCTGCTACAAGGTAGAGAGCTAATTCACACCATTTAGAATCTTCATTGTCTTCTATTTTGTATGATAGGTCTACAGTTTTTGTGTTACTTTTATAAAAAGTTCTACGGCAACATACACATACATGGTTTGGTACTTCAGCTGATGTACTTTTAAATTTTAGTATTTCTTTTTTGTATGTGTTTTTAGCAAAAGGTTGCCATATGTAGAATTGTTGCTTATTTGGTTTAAAGCTATTTCATTCTGTAAATGGCTTTTACTTCCAAAATATTTTTTCGGGATATAGTGAATTTCTTCAAGTAGGTCTTTTGCTGTACCATGTAGAAGGATGTTATTTAACTTTCCTAGTGCTAAAGCAGGACTTTTAGCATAGTACAGTTTATAGACTAGATTTCGTATAGTTGAATGATGCGTTGATATCCTTTTGATATCGTGGAAAGTGGTTTTACAAGTAGGTCCTGTAATGCAGGCCAATGAATGTCCTTGTAGTCCTGTGTACTTGCGCACTGGACAGGTATCCATATTTTGCAGCAATTTAATTTTCATTTTGTCTTTGCTTTTTACATATTTATTGAGGAATTGGCGTAAAGATTTGAAACATTGTTTGGGAATGTTACACATTGACGTGCATGACCATTTGTACACTAGACGTTCTGATTCAGTTGAATGGAGGGATAATTCCAAGTTTTCAGGGCATATTTTTGTAAGGAGTACTTCTTGTTCCATTATGGTATTATTCACTTTTTCATAACATCGACCACTGCTATGTATGGCAATTGTATTTGTTTGCTTTTGTTTGTATGCTTCTTCATTAAAATATGGTTCTGTGCTCGTAGTGTGATTCCATTCACCTCCGCAGATACTTAAGAAGTTCTTTCTGTTGACATTTCGCTTATTGAGAAGTCTTTTTTGTAATTTAGTTATTAGTTTTGTTAGTGGTTTCATTTTGTTTAACAGTAAAATAAATAACTTTCTTTTCAGAACAATTGCACTGTCCATCAACGCTTCTAAGATTAATTTCCTACGATAGGTTTTAAGCATTGAACCTGATTTCTCTCCTGTTTTTATAAGATTTTGAAGGACTTTATGACGGTACATTTTGGCTAAAATACTTTTCTTGGTATGCTTACTTTGCACTATATTAAAATTTGAAGAAGTAGTTTTATCTGTAGTGATAGCTGATTTTCTGTTAATTGTTTTTTGGTTTGTTTTACATTTTGATAAAGGAGGCAAAGTTTTTGTACTTGAAACTTCTTGTGTTTCACTAAATGACTGTATTAGCTGTTTTGTTTCAACTTTTTTTTACAAATTCTGCTACAGATGGAAGCTTATGTTGGACACTTTTATTTTCATTTGCTCTACTTTTGCGTTGCTTTCTACGGACTTGACTTTTGGTAGGCATTCTTTAGGGTCTGTTGAAAAAATAAAGAAGATATGGGTTGGGGTGTTCTGGAATGTATGTGTGCTGTGTGCATGAGTGTTTGAGTAAGATGATAAAGATGTATGTAATGGTGTGTGATTGTGCATTGGGAACTACAACTAGTAGGGATAGGTATTCTTGAATTTATGTTACTAAACTGGGGTTCAGATGACAAAAAAAAAGTAAGCTAGTGATGTGGAAAAGTACAAATAGTAAATCTAATGTATACAATTAAAACAGTTGTTTATTCTATAATATGAAAATTGTAGCGGTTCAGTTGGGTAATTTGTGTGTCCAAAAATAGGAATTTATGGGCCATTCTGGCTGTAAATCGCTCTTTAAGACATGGAGATTTTTGGACAAAATGGTACACAATCTCTATTTTTAGGCACCAAAATAGCTTGTATTAACGTTATAGTATGTTTGATTAATAATACAAATATTATGGTGATATTCTACTTACTTTTTTTCTTCAATTAACTGGTAACTTCTTAGTTCTTCTTTGTTCTTCGAATTTGGCTGCTTCTTTTCAGGAGACTGGTCTTCACTGCAATTGTAAAAGCTTCAAATTAGTAACTTTGTTTGTATATAGCACTGTTTTTAATGTAGATATTGATTTTTTTAATTGGAATCCTCAGTGCCTTCTTTAAAACCATTAAACTAATTTATTTACATAAGATACATTGCATCAGTTCAGTACATATATGTTCTTAATGAACAAATTGTATTGAATGACTAACTGTAGCAAAAAAAAATATCTTTACTATGTCTTGTGAAATTTATAATATACCAGTGAATACCACTATTTTTGCAAGTAAGCTGTTCTTGGTAATAGCGCCTCAATGTCATGTCTAAATTAAAGTAATTAAGTAAATAAATAAATAAAAACAAAAAAATATGAAATTGTATAAGTATTTTTTTAAAGATTTAAACATAGATTGTGCTTTCATGCAATTTTGTTTGAATATATGTACTCTATATATTGCATATTCAAAATGTTAGTTTAACTTGATTTGAGTGTGTGTGTATAAAGAAAGTAAATAGTATAAAGGTTTATCAGTGATAGTTGATTTTAGGAAATTGAAAAAAATTCAGTACATTCATTTTACAGATTACACAAGCTAAAGGTCTGTTTGAAAATGTGTTCATCTACTGTACAGAAAATATGCATACCTGAAGTTTGTGTTCATGCATATGGATATGCATGGAGCTGCAAGTAGAAATCTTGGAGACTTGTACAGTATTTCTGGTAAATGGTGCTTGCCAATGATATGACACTTGTACTCAGAGAGATTCACAGTACATTTGCAGTGCTGATCTATGATGATGCAGTTAGATCTAGAGGTCTTGAATGTGATTGGTGCATGGTCATGTGATTTTTTAGCTACATCCAATGAGGGAATGGCAGAGAGAGTGAAGTGGAAATGGTAGAAGGGCTGTTCATGTTACAATATGTCCGCGGACATGGCAGTAGTTCGCGGACATCGGGAGTTACATCCGGGGATTTTTGGGTTCAGAAGTCATGCAAATGAGAATAAGCACTGAAAGGGATTGGTCAGGAAAGTTTAGTGGGTGTGTTGTGACAGGAGAGAGTTTCTCAGATACTCTTTTTGCTGAGAGAACAAAAGAGAGCTATGGCTGTGTGTTTCAGAAAACAGATTGTTTGGATTTTGGGAGATTCGTGGATACATTGGTTGAAGGTGCATGCAAAAAGCTGTGGAGTAGCTGTAGATCTTGGATTCCCACATGTGGAAGTACACTGGCATAGAGTACGTGGAATGAAGTGGTTGGACTTGCTACCTCTCTGTGCTACTTTGGAGACAGAGCAACATCCAGACATAATTGTAATTCATTGTGGAGGGAACAGTTTAGGACATGTGACTGGAATGTTTTTGCAATTTGCTATGAAAGAAGGACTTGGGAAGGTTATGGACATGTTTCCTAATTCTCAAGTGATATTTTCACGGATTGCGCAGAGACAAATGTGGCTTCGTCTTCTTCATTTGGTCCACAAATGGAAAAAGCAAGGTGCAATGTTAATAAGGCTGTTTGTGCCTTTCTAAGAGATTTTGGCATGTCCTCTTTTCACAATGAAAATATTATGTTTCGTAGTACCTACATTTTTCGCAGAGATGGAGTCCATCTTACTTCTGCTGGCAATCAGATTTTTCTGAGAAATGTACAAAATGCATTGCTACCTTTTTTGGAATTACAACAACCATTTTGAAGTAGGTGTTAAGCATTTATAATTTTTGACTTACAAACACCACCCAAAGGCTCTTTTCAGAGCCACCACTTCTTCCCAGAGAAAATTGCAATATTTGTGATGGGGTAGCAACCCAATTTTTTAAATGTTCCTGAACTGTCCGCGGACTTCTAAAAAATACAAAGAGCCCTGCTTCATTTATTTTCACTTCTATCTTTTAACTGTGAAAGGCGGCTCTGAAAAGAGCCTTATTTTTTTTTGATTTTTGATATTTTGTTTTTTTTTGGTTTTTTATACACGACACACTAGGAGAGGAGGGGAAAGGAAGGTAAAGGGGGGACACCAACCACAGGGATAAGAAAGGGCAAGCTGAGAGAGGAAGATGTAGAGTGGGTTTTATTTGGGTAGTGAGCAGATCTTCTCGTGCTCTGAGACGATAGTCTCAAAAGCACTATGAAGTCGCTCCCCCCTGCAGAGTACTGTGTCACAGTACATACATACAACTGTGACCCTCGAAAGGTAAGGGTCATCAGCATTCTGTATGGCCTGTGAGGCAGCTTGAGGAAGACGCTGTCCCACAGAGGTGGTCCTTGTGGTGACAGGATCAGAAACAGAGGATGAAGTAGAGGAAATTAACCTGCTACGTTCTTCGCAAGGTACAACCCTGCGAATAGCCCCAGAGTGAAATGACCTCAGGTGTCGCTTCATAGTAGTGGTCCCAAAGCTGTACTTACCATGCTTCCCGCGACTGAGAATCATTTTGCACTCATTGCAAGTAACACAGTTCGCACGAGCCTTAGGAACATTACCATGAATGGTAAACGACCGCCACACCCAAGACTCACGCCTAGTGCGGGTAATAGGGTTTTCCTCTACCTCATTCTCATCATCCTCTTCTTCCTCCTCCGCATCCTCACTCCTGTTCCCCTCTTCAGGCCCTTGGGGAGGTGGTGGTGGTGGAGGGGGCGGGGGTGGTGCTGAAGCAGGTGCAGCACCAGGTGGCAGTTCTGCAGCCAGGGATGCCATCTCGATGGTGTGATCAGCAAGTTGCTGGAGAAATATCTGTGCTCTGAAGAATAGCCAGAAACACAATGTAAATAAGCTCTAGGGCGTGGTCTTTTATAGGGGTGCTTGTGCACGGTCCGCGGACATGCGCGCTGTCCGCGGACAGATCAAACACAAAAAAAAGTTTGAAAAGTTTCAAAAGGTATGTAGAAACTCAGGATTACTATGTGGGACTTGTGCCATGGTGAGATTTTTATTGAAAAATATTATGGATTAATTGAAAATGTACTTTAACAGTGTCCGCATTCAGAATACGCGATCAACGTGGGCGTGGTCATATGATCCGTTCGCGAACAAATCCGCGAAGGAAGCGCATGTCCGCAGGACACCAAATGCACAGAGATTGGCTAGCGCATGCGCGTTGATGTTCTACAGACACTGTTCGGGTCCTGAACTAATTAAAATTGCGTCAGACGTGAAAGGAACATTTCAGGACACTGCGTGTGTTCTTAGAACAGTTTAAATTTGCTAGCGAACAGTAAGGACAGATATAGTGTTCTTCAGGACACGTTCAATTTTGTTTATGTACGAACATTTCAGGACACCAATTGAACATTTTCAACTTGCTGGCGAACAGTACGGATAGGTATAGTGTTCTTTATGACACCTCCATTTTCGTTTAATTACGAACAATTCAGGACACCGCATGTGTTCTTAGAACAGTTTGAACTTGCTAGCGAACACTACGGACAGATATAGTGTTCTTTAGGACACTTTAATTTTGTTTTTTTTTACGAACATTTCAGGACACCGCGTGTGTTCTTAGAATAGTTTCATCTTGCTAGCGAACAGTACGAACAGGTATAGTGTTCTTCAGGGCACCTCCATTTTCGTTTATTTACGAACATTTCAGAACACCTGCACTGTCATCAAAGACATTTGTGATGTCATCTTTGATGTCCTGGGTGTTAGTCTTAGCAGTGCACGGTGGTGGCGCGAGTTATGGTTGCTTAGCTTACCATAACTGGCGAATTTCAAGGGTTTTTCGGTTTTACTTGAAACCATAACGTCCCTTTAACAACGTTTTTTCACTGAATTTCATAGGATTTTAGTAGCGCAACTTAACCATAACGTCCCTTTAACAAAGTATTTTCACTGAATATATATATATGTACACATATATATATATTTTCAATGGAAAAACTCTGTTAAGGGGATACTACAAAGATATAAATGTAGAAGAAAAGTTAAGAGAAACCACCCAAATAATTCAAGATTAACCAACATGTAGAACCTGTTACTTCAGCTTCACCTGTTACTCTGTTCTCCTGACCCTGTCAATGTATCAAGGTACTTTCACCATCGCTTCAGTGCCATGATGCACTTCATCTGCAATAATAACTACCCCTCCACTTGGAGATGTGCAACACGTCTTTTGCAGAAAAGAATATCAATCTATAGGAACACCACACATCCACATGCTTTTGTGAATAAAAGATGTTCCCATATTTGGCCATGACAGTAATGCCACTGTTCTCCAATGTATTCAAATACATTAGCTGTGACACCCCTTCAGAAACTGCACATATTGGCTTATGTACACAATTCTTTTACTTCTAAAAACATAGGTGTGTCAAATACTGCTGACATCAATATAAAAGTTGCTCAGAGCTATAGTCAATTCAAGGATACAAGGTTGAAAAAAGAAATGCAACCCATACTCCATATCATCTCGACAGATAAACTAGAAGTGCAAAGCATGACACTCCCTATGTGTCAACGAGCAACAGCACAACTAAATAGCTTAGAAAAATGTATCTCCAGCACACCTGGATTAGAACATGTCATTCTAACGTAGAACAAGGTTCAGTCAATGGAGCAATTGGTACAGTGGTTGGTCTTCCAAACATATCCACATGACATGACAACAACATTCAGTTTGTCAACATACACTTTGACAAACTTGCAGAAGTATAAGAAATAGTCAGAAAAATATCATGTTTCCTTCTTTTCAAAGACATGTAACTACGCAGAGAACAATTCTCTCTATCTCTTGCATATGCTAGCACTACTCACAAATAGTGAATAGTGGCACTATCCACTAGTGCAACTAATCACCCAAAAAGGAGTCCAGCCACATGCAAATCAGTCAGGTACTGCCACCAATGGTAGAAACCCTGCCCAAACTGCTCAGTCAGCTCCCCTCTGCACAGAAACATGAGCAAGCCCACACGTGTTTGGGCCTTGTTGGGCTGCCCCAGTTAGGTCCCCTATGGGACAGTAAGCAAAGGACCCACGTCTGGGCATACCCTCTCTCACATAGGGCGACAAACTAAAATGTGATTTTCCAGGTGTCTGTGGACTACCACACTGTCTGCAGACTATGCAGATGGCAAAGGGTTCTGCGATTTTTTAAGTTCTATTTTTTAATTGTAAAAGGTGTTTCCTAACTGAACCATTTTTTTGTCTTTTATTTTTCATAGGAGAGGCAAGGTAAGGTGGGGTATGGAAGGGAGGGAAGGGGCACCAACCACAGAGACAGAGAGGCAGTTGGACAGAGGAAGAAATTGGGTGGGCCTTACATTTAAGGTAGGTGGCAGTGTTTCTCGTGCTCCTTGACCGCAGCATCGAAAGCACTTCGAAATGGCTACTCCCTGCAGATCGGTGCTTCGCAGTACAAGCATATTATTGTGACCCTCGAATGGTAAGGGTCAACAGTGTTCTGAATGGCCTGAGAGGTGGTCTCCGGGATCCTCTATCCACTAGTGCCACTAATCACCAAAAAAGGGGTCCAGCCACATGCATATCAGTCAGGTACTGCCACCAATGGTAGAAACCCTGCCCAAACTGCTCAGTCAGCTCCCCTCTGCACAGAAACACGAGCAACCCCAGACTTGTTTGGTCCTTGCTGGGCCGCCCCAGTTACGTTCCCTATGGGACAGCAAGCAAAAGACCCATGTCTGGGCATACCCTCTCTCACATAGGGAGACAAACTAAAATGTGATTTTCCAGGTGTCTGTGGACTACCACACTGTCTGCAGACTATGCAGATGGCAAAGGGTTCTGTGATTTTTTAAGTTCTATTTTTTAATTGTGAAAGGTGTTTCCTAACTGAACCATTTTTTGTCTTTTATTTTTCATAGGAGAGGCAAGGTAAGGTGGGGTATGGAAGGGAGAGAAGGGGCACCAACCACAGAGACAGAGGGGCAGTTGGACAGAGGAAGAAATTGGGTGGGTCTTACATTTAAGGTAGGTGGCAGTGTTTCTTGTGCACCTTGACCGCAGCATCGAAAGCACTTTGAAATGGCTACTCCCTGCAGATCGGTGCTTCACAGTACAAGCATATTATTGTGACCCTCGAATGGTAAGGGTCAACAGTGTTCTGAATGGCCTGAGAGGTGGCCTCTGGGATCCTCTGCCCAAGAGAAGTATCGAGGAAGATGGGGTAGAGGCTGTCAACCTGCTTCACCTTGAGAAAGGAACAGCCTTTCTCAGAGCACCTGAGTGGTCGGATATGGTGTGGCAGTGCTTGTAGGTGGTCCCATAGGAGTACAGCTCGGGGTTTCCATTACTGAGTATGACCAAGTACTCAGTGCATCTCACCTTGGCTGCCCGATCCTTCGAAACACCCCAAATGGTGGTGAAAAACCAGCACACCCATGACTCACTCTGGGCACTGGAGGTAGACACTTCCTCTACCTCATCTTGCTCTTTCTCTTCATCCTCATCTGCATCTCTGCACCTTTTCCTCGCTCCAGGTACTCTAGGTTGTTGTGGTGGTGGTGGTGGGCCCTCGGAATGAGGAGGGATAGTTGTAACAGATGCCATTGCTGCAAATGTAGCTGTTTTGCAAAGCAAGTGCTGTCAGCTGCTCGCACCTGGATAGCCAGATTGTGAATGACTGAAATTAATGGGTGGGTCCCTTCAGAGGAACCATCCACAGACTGCACAACTGTCTACAGACTTTTGAGTCGAAAATAGGACTTTGAAAGCTGTACATAGTTGCCAGATCAACGAAGATTGGGTCTAGATGCTATGGAAAGGTAAACTTTCAACTTGAAACATCCTAGATTTGCCATAAATGCAGTTTTAAACTGTCCACGGAGCACGGACACTGTTCGCGGGCAGGCCATCACACCACACGGGTGCGGTCACATGATGATGTCCCCGGATGTCTACAGTGTTTCCATTATATTGAGTGCTAAATAAAAAAATAATTTGTACATTTTTAAATGATGATTTGTACAAAAAGGTATATTTGGATGCAGTACTTGTAAGAAATTGATTTTACGTATAAGTGTTTGTTAGTTAAACGGCACAAAATGTTCTGTTGTCCCTTGTGCTTCTTAGCTTTGTGAATGCCACCTGCTCTTCGCAGACTTTTGTGCTGTCTGTGGACTTGTAGAGCTGCTACATTGGGGTTGGGTATAATAAAAGGAACTCGTAGCAAATTAAGAGTGCATTGGTAAAAACCTATGAAATTCACTCAAAAAAACACTGCTAAAGGGATGTTATGGTTACAAGCAGAAAAAGGAGGATAACAACCACTGTTGCTGTTCTGTAGTTAGTGTACAGCTTCAGCACTGCTGTATTTGCCCTATGGGTCCCCGCAGCTCCTGCTTATCTTCACACGCTTTATAGCTACATATGGTATCCTTATTGTGTGGCGCTGGCACTTGTGATAGTCATCCTCTTACTTTTACCTTGAAGCTGAATGTATGTAGAGCATTGGTATTTTGTGGGCGGACTTGGTGGTTTCTTTGAGAATGAAAATGAAGATGCTTGTATTATCAACAAGGCTGTCCTGTTTGTAGCTTTTTCTGACAAACTATGTTTCTTCACGATACTTGTGATGTTGCCTCTACAACTGTATGCTACGGAAATGCTTTTTATAGCTCAGAGCAGGGGGGCGCCTTACTATTGATGTAAAGAAAATACATGCCTGTGTGCACCGGGGATAAAGCTATTTATGAAAGAAAAATTTAATTGTACTGTAAATAAGCTCATTGATAGTGGTAAAATGGAAGGTAATATTGTGATATGTGGTTTACTTGAAATGTTTGGTTATTTTTATACTACACTGTATGCAAGTAATAGTGTTAATTGATGCAGCATGTGTTTGTAGAAACGAAACTGAGTCGAGCACGCTGTGAATGCTTAATGAAGGATGGCATTGTTATGTGTCCTTCAAAATAGTGGACTAAGAATTTGTGGGAGTAAATGTGTCGACAATCCAAAAGAATGATAAGATTCACTGTATTAAAAGGAAACATCGGAAAGTAAAGTTTTTATTTCATAAACCTGTGCTGTGAAGCGGTTTGTCCTGTACAACATTGGAAAAATGGATTCGCAAAATGCAATGTAAGCAACATTTTAAGTGAACGCTGTTGAAGTGTAGAAACTTTACTGTCTTGCATATGATGAACGCTATGATGCATGAATATTGAATTTGCTGCAAAGAGTAAATGTTGTCCATGTTACGAGAAACTTTAATTTATAGCCAAAATATGAATGTATTTGTATATTAAATTGTAAAGTGCTTACTGAAATATGTTTTTGTTATCTATTTCCCACAGTTATATACGTCCGCTCTGTGCATGTCTGTGCATGTCATGGGTTTAGTTTACCAGCGGATGGCTTCTTCAACAGTGTTTGGACAATAATTATCAACAATGTAGCTATTATACATATTGTGTGGAATGATCCCAGACAACAATTTGTCCTTTTGCCATTGCAGTAACAGGAAGCAAGATGGTCACATATAGGTTCTAGAAAAGTGCAGATGTGAAAATATTACATTTTTTTCAATTTGAAAGCAGTGATTTGTCCTGCGTAATGGAGCAGCATGTGCACAGATTATTAACACTTATGGAAAATCATTTTTAATGGAGAATGCAAAGACTTGTATTGATGGATCGATGATTCTATTTGCCAGTAGATTACAGTGGTGAGTTTAGTGAAAATGTGATCTCTGCAACGTTTGGTAGTTGTGAACTCTGTTTGAAAAAGTTAACAAACTTTTCTTGGACTTAAGTGAATGTTTTGTTTTCATCTTTGTGTCAAAATGAAAAGTATTTTTTACAGTCCCCACTGTAGCTGTTTTGTTTGAAGTAAAATGTTTGTATCATTTCTGTAAAAAAAGACCAAAGTTTTGCATTTGTTGTGGATGTTTGTGTTTAAGTTCCCTGTTCTGCATAACATAACTTTATGACGTGTGTGATGACAGTGTACGTTTGTCTACACTGCAGACTAACGTCATTGAAGTAGGTGGAGCTAATTTTGAGCATATAGTGAGGTTAGCATTAGGGGTGGGCAAATGTAATTAATGCTGGGTGACTCTTCGAAGTTTGGCCAATGGAATCTTATTAAGATTATCTACTTTATTGACCATGCAAAGTAGATTAATTCTATATGATACATTTTTTTGTTCTATGTTTTAACTGTGAGAGGTGGTTCCTACCGTAACCTTTTTTTGTTGTTGATTTTTCATTTTTTTTCAGGAAAGGTGACAATGTAAGGTGGGGCCGTAAAATAAGGGAATAGGAACCACGCAGTAACATGGTAGGGGCAGGTGGACAGGGGAAGATGTTGCACGTGTGTTAGATCTAAGGTAGGGGTCAGTGTTTTACATGCTCTTTGTTTACAGCCTCAAAAGCACTTCGAAATTGCTCCCTCATGCAGAGTGGTGTGTTGCACTATATACAGATGACTGTTCTCTTCAATGTCATCTTTGATGTCCTGGGTGTTAATCTTAGCAGGTGTTAGTCGTAGCAGTTCTCTGTGGTGGCCTGAATTATGGTTGATTATCTTACCATAGCTTGTGAATTTCTGAGGTTTTTAGGTAACGTCTGATTAACAATGTTTTTTCATTGAATTTCATAGGTTTTTATTAGTGCAACTTAACCATAATGTCCCTTTAGCAAAGTTTGCAGTGAATTTTATAGGTTTTTACCAGTGTATGTTAATTTCTTACAACTTACTAATATCATACTTACCCCAATATAGCAACATCTTATTCAATTTATAAAGTTTCATTTTTAACACTTCTATACATTTATTGCAACTTTTTCCACCCACTGTTTTTGCATTCATTGATGTCCACGAATATCTGATGCCATAGCAGACTTTCCAGACAGCCTCACGTGAACTTGCGCACCCGCGCGGCATGATAACATGTTTACGAAACGAGTCTGCACTACAAAGTCGGGTCTCTGCTTGACAGACAATTAGGGACTGCATTTTCTGCAGATCTAGCAACTTTCATGCTCAGAATTTACCCTTGCAGAGCTCCTACACCTATTCTTACTCATTATCCTGTAACAATCTTGTACAGAGCACAAACCTGGAAGAATATTAGCAAAACTGCTATTTATCTTAAAAATTGTATCAGCTATTGTCATCCATCCTCCCCAAGAGCCACCACCCCCACCAGCTGGAGGACCTACACAACAAAAAAAGCACAGTACTTCCAAAGTCATGAAGAGGACCAAAAAGATGAGGTGGAGGAAGTGTGTACCTCTAGCACCCATAGAGATCACGGGTGTGGCAATTATTTACCACAGTTGAGAATGTACCAAAGGCTAAAGCTACCAAAGTGAAACGCACTGTGTGAAACATTGTATTCAGTTGTGAACTACCTGACCAGTACTCCTACGGCACCACCTCCATTCGCTGGCACACCCACTCCAACGACTCCAATGCTCTCAGAAAGGTTGTTCCTTTCTTAACAAGTAGTAGGCTGTCTTCCTCCACCTCATCTTCCTCAACCAATACTGTAACCACATAGCCTACTTCTGTGGGACACAAAATCCCACCAGCTACCTTGCAAGCAATAAAAGAGGGTGTTGATCTGTATCTTTCGAAGACAACAGTCCTCTGTATATACTGCAACACACCACTCTGTTGGGTGGAGCAATTTCAAAGTCCTTTTGAAGCTTCAATCAAGGAGCATGAAAATCAATGCCCCCTACCTTCGCTGTAACACACACGCAAAATCTTCCCCTGTCCGCCTGCCCCTCCATATTAATGCTTGGTGCCTCTTCCCTCATTTCCCTCCCCACCTTACATTCTAACCTCTCCTGCAAAAAACAAATATATACAATAAAAAAGTTATTTTAGGAACCACCTTCACAGTTAAAAAATAGAACTAAAAAAATTATTTTATAGACTACATCTACTTTACATTTCTCAGTAAAGTACACAAACTCAATAAGATTTTCCAACATATCCATTAGCATTTTGTGTTATGCTAATGGAAATAATGTGGCGTTCATCCCCCATTCCAGTCACTAGAACAGGGGATAACGGTCCGGCAGCTCAAGCTATCGGCCCAAGCAAAGGGTGGCTGGATAACGAGGACTCCAGACAGTCATCCACCATTCCAGCCCCTGCAATGAGAGGAGAAGGCCATTAGCACCCCTGGTTGCCAAAGCGATAACCTGGGATGGAAAAAAAAGGATTTTCCTTCCTACAGCTGGATGCACACCGCATCTTGCTGTAGGAAGGAAAATCCTTTTCCAAGATGGCCACCATGGAAAGGGAAGGTCGGGCTCCATACAGAGCCCCTCTTCCCTTTCCATGGCAGCCTGCAGAAGGCAAAGAGATAATCCTATGACCATATTAAGCTTCCACACACCAACTGCCACTTAACAATCTTTTACAAATCTTTTCCATCTACATTTCCATTACTTATCTCAAATAATTGTACTCAACGCTCCTATTCATACACATATGCATTGTGCAGTGGGAGAATTGCATAGATAAAAGGGTCAGTATGGATTTGCAAGTGCTCATGAGAACCCAGGAGGGAAATAGAAAAGGTATGCCAAGGTAGGATGCCACTGGGTAACTACTGGAGCAGAGGAGTTTCAAGAGTGGGATGCATCTTAACCATAATATCCTTTTAACAAATATATTTCTGTCAATTCAATAGATTTTTATAAGTGAACATTGTTCATGTTGTTAGATCACTTCATACAGGTTATTAATAATTCCTCTTTTCACATATATGAAAGACCTATAACACTCATTTAAGAAACACATGTTCTGCCACAAGGGGCAGTATGGATGGGCAAGTGTTCATGAGAACTCAGGAAGGAAATGACAAGGTATGCCAAGGTGGGACACCCCTGGGTTAACTACTGCATCAGAGGAATCGCAAGGGTTGGATGCATCTTAACCATAACATCCCTTTAATAACATTTTTTCTGTCAATTTAATAGATTTTTATAAGTGAAAATATTTCATGGTGTTACATCACTGTATATAAGTGATTAATAATTCCTTTTTTCACATATATGAATGAACTATAAAGCTCCTTTAAGAAGCATATTTTTTGCAACACATACCTATGTCTGTTGTTATCAGCAGTGCATGCAGGCTATGGAAATCATTGTTGAATTGCCTACAGCATAAGGTTCCATCATCACCCCAGCCGAACCAAACCATCCCTATTACTCATTGCACCTACCCTACATCCTACTTCAGTTTCCACTATCGCATAATAATGTAATGAATGGCCAGTGCTCATGGCTGTCAGTCATTGCCAGTCTCCAAATCCATGTGACATAGGCTTCGGCCATGCCACATTCCCCAATAAGCAAATCAGAGTACACATTTGCATTTGCCGAGGGCCAGGCCCAGTACCCAGACACCAAATATATATTACTACTTTTTCTACTTACATTCTTACACTTTGAAAGAATAGAACACAACACATGTTTCCAAATACATGCCTGCAGGTCCTTGCTAATGCTAGTCACGTATGTTTGTTGTAATCTAGTCCACCACTTCAGGGTGTAACCGCAAGCAGAATATGTTTTCCCATCGGTTCTGCTGAGGTACTGGGCTTGCCTGAAACTCATTTAGACAAAGAAAAGGCTTCTTGGTGTGCCTGTTGGGCCTGGTGCCCCGTGTTTGTTCCCCATTTTCGTTTCACTTTGTCCTCTGCCTCCCTCCCTCCTCCCACCTCCCAGCCCGCCCTCATCCCGCTGAATGGCTCTGTGTCTCATGCTACTTCCTACCCAGCATTAGTCCTGTGTGTGTGCCACTTTCATCGGTGCTACTCAGGTGAGTGGGCTTGCCTGAAAACCTCCTGAACTGGCTGACTTATTTGGATAAAGGAAAAGGCTTTTTGGTGTGCCTGTTGGCCCTGGTGCCCTGTGTTTGTTCCCCAGTTTTGTTTCACTTTGTCCTCTGCCTCCCTCCCTCCTCCTGCCTCCCAGCCCACCCTCCTCCAGCTGATTGGTGTGACCACTGGTAAAGGGCGGCTCCATCGAGTGTCTGCAGGTGTCAGCAGGGGAAGCCAGTGGCCAGCTGTCCCCTTGCAGGAAGTTAGGAAGGTAGTAGGGGCCCGTGTTAGGCTGAGACCCTCCTCCACCCTGCCTTCCTGTCCTTATAGTCAACTCTCAAACTTAGGTTTCTCCTGTTTAAAATTGCATTCTGTGAGTGTTTAAAATTGCATTGTGAAACCTAGGCCCTTCCGCCTCTATTCAGGAATCTCAAACTTACGTGTGTTTTCTCCTGTTTAAAATGTGCATTGCGTAAGTGTAATAAATTGCATTGTGAAACCTAGGCCTTCTCCCCCCTATTCTGGACTCGCAGCCATAGGTGTGTTTTTCTCCTGTTTAAAATGTGCCTTCTCCCCTTTATTCAGGACTTGTAACCTTAGGTGTGTTTTTTCTCCTGTTTAAAATGTGCATTGTGTAAGTACTTCATCTTAGTGCCAGTTATCGTGCCCATTGTCAACTCTTCTCTTCTGCTCTGGCTGTCTCATCCTCCTGTTCTCTGCCCTGCGTCCCTTCCTAGTGTTCTCCCCTTCTCACTGCCTTGTTCCTCTCTCCTCCTACCTTCTATGGTACTTTCCATCCCTCCCATCTTTTCCAACTGCTTCTCTATCGACTATCCTGCTCTCCTCACTAAATCTGGTAGGAAGAAGTTTAAAAAGGACATCCTGGTCTACAACCCAGGCCTCCCTATCGCTGACACCTATACCTGTGCCTCCTCCAGGCAAACTGTCACTGACATCCTCTTTGTTGTTCCCTCACCAGACCAATGGACTCTTCACATGGTCTCTGTGCTCTCTCCTTTCTCTTCCTCTCCCTTTAATGGTGGCACCCGGTGGGAGCCCCTCCTGGCCTCCTTCCACTCCTCTAAGGTCATCATTAATGTTTATGTGAATGGCACCGTCTTGGTCCAAGGCCCTCAGGCCAACCTTCTCATCTCCGATAGATGTTTCCCCCGCCTCCACGGCTTCCTCACCTGCTCCCTCCTCCTTGTTACCTTGCCCGCTCCTGCTTCCTTTTCTGCCCCCACCCGAGTTTCTTTTATACCTCTGCAGGGCGTACCTCTGATCTGTACCCCTCCCCAGAAGCCTTTCAAGGATGGCAACCTTCTCCATATTGCCACTCTAAACTCTCGCTCAGCTGTCAAACACTCCTCAGACATCTGCTGCCTTCTGGAGGAACTTGTCCTTGATGTCCTCGTTCTCACTGAGACGTGGTTCACGGCCAGTTCTGTCACAAGCTTTGACACCCTCTTCCCTGATGGCTACAAGATCCTCTCTGCACCCAGGCCCAACCATTCTGCAGGGGATGTAGCGCTGATCTTCCCCGAGTGGATTCCTGCCTCTGTCATTCCTATGCAGGCCTACTCTGCAGGCTCTCTCTCTCTCCTAGCCAGTCCCTCACGGTGGATACTATCTATTGGACACCTGGTCAGATTTCCTCCTTCCTATCTGAATGGGTGAACCTCTCCTCATCCTTGCTGGTCTCAACCACTCAACTCCTCCGTCTTGGAGACTTCAACATCCACCGGGATGATTCCTGTCATTCCCCTGGACTCTTTTGTGACCTTTGCAACTCTCTCGCACTCTCTATTCTCCCCTCTGGCCTGACCCACTATGCAGGGCACACTGTAGATGTTCTGATCTCCTCAGAACTTCTCCTTTATATCCCTCTCACCACTCCTCTCTCCTGGAGTGATCACTTTCTCCTTTACTCCCCGCTTCACCTCTCTACCCCTTAGGCATGCTTCATGTACACCATCTGACAAACTGGCATGCCGCATGCTCCAAAGGCAATACCAGCTCTCCACCACCAAGAAGAGAGCTCACATTCAAGCCTGTGTCTCTGCAGCATCTAACAACTCGGATGAACTCTTTAAAATCTGCAAGGAACTGACCAATCCTGCTGCAGTCTCTATGTCACCTGTCCTTTCACAGGCCCTCTGCACAGCACTGGCTTCTCACTTCATCTCCAAAACTCAGGACATCCTGTCCCCTCTTTCCTCCTCTCCTCTTCCCCTCTCTACTCCCTGCTCTTCCTTCAGCCCTTCTTCAGCCACCTCTCCTCCCTCCTTCTCTGCCTTTCCCCTGTTTTCCCAGACAATGTTTCTAGACAAGTCCGATCTATGAAAGTCTTGTCAAAACAGGTTCATTCTTGTTCCTCCAAAACCATCAAGGACCACATTGACTCACTGGCTCCTGCTCTGGCCTACTTCTGCAACCACTCCTTTGCCAGGAGAGTCTTCCCTTCCCCCCTGAAGCACTCCCTTGTGAACCCTCTTCTTAAGAAACCCTCTGCCGACCCATCCTGTCCGGCTAACTATCACCCAATCTCCATCACTCCCTTCCTGGGTAAACTCTTGGAAAAGCGGGCCATCTCCCAGCCCACTCTTCACACTGAATCTGTTGGCTGTCTCCATGATCATCAGTCTGGCTTCAGAGCTGCCAGAAGCATGGAAACTGCTCTCCTGAACATCCTTGAACACTGGCTCGCCAACCTTGATTCCAACACCCGATGTGTCCTCATCCTACTTGATCTCTCTTCTGCCTTTGACATGGTTAACCATGCTATCCTGCTCAACCGTCTCTGTGATAACCTGGGTATCACCGGTCCGGCCCTGCCGTGGCTGACTTCTTTCCTCTCCGATCGAACTTCCCAGGTGCAACTCGGGTCCTTCCTCTTCTCCATCTCTAGCTCTGCCTGTGGTGTTCCCCAGGGGTCTAACCTCTCTCCCTGGCTATTCAACCTATACATGGCACTTATTGCCCACTGCATTGCTGTGCTCTGCCCCAACTTCCAGTGCTATGCAGATGACACTCAGCTCTTTTTCAGGCTACTTTCTGCCACCTCTTCTCCCTCTCTTATCTCTGACTGCCTGTCCGCCATCCAAGAGTGGTGTGCCACCAATGATCTCTGCCTTAATGCCAGTAAGACCGAGATTCTCCTCATTGGATCACCTGCTCCCTCCTTTCCTGTCAATCTCTGGCCGTCCTCCCTTGGCACTCCTCCGGCTCCCACCTGTGAGGCTAAAAACCTCAGGGTCATCTTCGACTCCACACTCTCCTTCTCTCATCACATCGCTGACATCTCTAAGAAGTCACACTACCAGCTGCACCTCCTCAGAGGTATTGTTCTCTTCCTCTCCTTCCCCCAGAAGTTCACTATCTCCAGAGCTCTGGTTCTCTCTAGGCTGGACTATTGCAACAGCCTCTTTCTAAATCTGCCTGCTTCTACTCTCCGCCCTCTGCAACTCATCCAGAACAGGACTGTAAGACTTGTCCTTGGCCTCAAGCCCAGAGATCGTATCTCTCCAGGACTGAAATCTCTGCACTGGCTCACAGTGGCTGCGAGGATTAAGTTCAAAACCCTCTGCATTGTCCACAAGGCCTACTGGGGCCTGGGGCCTCATTACCTTCAGCTCTCTCTTCCTAAATATCTTACTTCCCGAGCTTTTCGCTCATCCGCCACCAACTCCCTCAGGGTCAGTCGCTTCTCCAAGCAACGAGTTGGTGGTAGATCTCTTTCCTTGGCAGGGTCCTCCCTATGGAACAGCCTCCCTGCCTCCCTGAAACTTGAGGAGAACCATCTCTGATTCTGGAAGCACCTCAAAACCTTTCTATTTGCTTCTGCTTTTTCTCCTCCTCTCCCCTTCTGACTTCCTGGCTGTTACTGAAACTGCACTGGTTACCTGGCCACCCCCTGATCTCAGGCCCAGGTCCACCCCCCCACCAGTCGCGCACCTGCACTGCCTTCCTGGCAACGCCCACACTTAGGGACTGTTTCTGTATCCCTACAGTTCCACTAACAGCACTTGACACCTGATGTCTGTACTTATCCTTGCACTTGTCACCAGCTGGCCATACATTACTTATTGTTTATTATGCTTTATCCCATGTACTGCACTTTCCCCCTTCCCTTTACCATGCGCTTGCACAAGCTGAATGACTCCTGGCTTACTAGGATTGTTGTCTGTCTTCCCTCCCTACCACCTCCCTTGCCGTGTTGCGCCTTGAAACACTTGTGTATAGGCGCGTTATAAATGCCATATCATATCATATCATAACCTACCACTTCGGCCGTGCTGCATGCTGCAATAAGCAAATTACAGTACACTTTTCTCCTCGTTGACGGTCATGCCCATTGCCCAGACACCAAACTGATTTCACTGTGTTGTGTACTTACTATTTATACTTTAAAAAGGTAAACACAGGACACGCAATCCCATCCAGCACTTCAACTTGTACCCATGAGCAAATTTTTTTCTCTTTCAAACCTATCCCAATTTTGAAAAACTTGACCACATAGTCGGTCCCTGGTGGACATAGCCACTTTAACGCCATTGGTTGTCCCTTGTGGTCATTGCCAGTAGCCAGATTGTTCTGGTCATGACCTTATGCCATGACTCAGACAATCTGCCCACTACCCATAGCCACAAGCTATACCTCAGTCACAAAAGGTATAGCTCTATTTTTTGTACCTACAGTTATGGTTAAGTTGCTGAGCCCATAGTAAGAACACTTTTTGGGTGGCTTACAACTTCACTGCCTCTGGACAAATCCTCACAAAACTTTGCAAAAAAAGTATATGGCCCCATCAGATTGATTCTGGTGAGGTTTCGTTAAGGGGGGCAAAGTTATGGAGAGGGTCCCAAAATGTGTGTTTTTTTCCCATAGACTCAATGGAAAAAATGGTGCTCACGCCTACAGCCCAAACTGCTGGACAGATTTTCACCAGATTTGAGGCGGGAGTTGTGGCTTGGTCCCAAAAGCATGCTTTTGTAAATTTGCTGTAAATCAGTCCAGTAGTTTTTTTAAAACGGCCAAAAAGTAGGTCAAAACGAATTAGTGATATCTGGGTTTAGTCAGTGAACTCACTTCCATGTTCATTCTGCGGGCAGGCCTCTGATTGGTCCAGAGGGCGGCGTGGACATCAGACACCATCACTGATTGGATGGTGAAAAGCGTGAGGTGTGTCATATTTTTGGAAATGCCCGCAATGTTGGATCTGCGGACTCCAGCCGGTGTCTGTAGACAGCGCACTGGGGAAAAGTCTGGAAAATACATTTTGGGTTATTTGGTGGTAGAAAGAGTATCTGAGAAGGGTGGGGGAGTGGACTAGAAGATTATATGGGGCTATTTTTGTAGGTGGAAAAAGGTTGGGCAAGTGTTGTAGCAGTACGCAGACACTTCAGTAGTTCACAGACAGCACTGTGAACGGACGACTTGTGACACACATTTAGAGTTATTTGATGGTTAAAATAGGGTTTGGAAAGGGGAGGGGAGTGGAATAAGATGATATGGAGTTGTTTCCATAGGTGGAAAAAAGGATTGCATATGATGCCGAGTCCACAGTCAATTTCGGTGTCTGCGGACATCATTTCAATTGCAGGGGGGTCAGGGTGAGTTTTATTAGTTGACGCTGTATGGTACATACTTGTTATATAGATAATTGTATTGTGGTGGTTGAGACCAGTGGTCAGAGATGGGGGTTTGGCCGCAGGTCATGGCCCCAAGAATTTATCCACTGGCCACAACCACCACAGAAGTAATATATGTATAGTAATTATAGGTAATCTAATGGGAGTACACTGTGTTTTGTAATATGGAGGAATGATGTAATTGAACTGTACATGGTACTTATGATTGTAGTACAATAGAGCACAGTGCTCATAGAGTATGTATCTGATTATAATTGCTATGGTTACTTAGTTTTATAACATTATGAAGTTGTAATCTCTGTTGCATTGTCTGTGGGAAAAAAACAGTACAATTTGTTAAGAAGGATTGTTTAAAAGCTATAGTTGTATACAATGTAGACCCCTCATAAACAGTACATTCCGAATACTATGTTTGGTACAACTTTGGTACAACATTAGTGTATGACACATTGGTCTTGTCTTGGCATTAAACAATCATTGGATCATTGGGAAAACAATCCATACTGGATAAAAAAAAGAAACTGATTATAGTTATGTGAGTGTAAGGGTTATGGTATGCTTGTTTGAAATATGTTGTGATTCGCGCCTGGAAACACTTGTGTATAGGCGCATTATAAATACCATATCATATCATATCATATTATATCATATCATATCATATTATATCATTAACTGAATGCTTGGAATAGTTAGATACCTGTTGGCATATTCTAACTAAATCAGAGGTTAGAAGATGTGTTGTCATATAAAAATTTTGAGAGCCTATTTAAAGTGCTTTGGAATGAAGGGTATTTTTCAAGTAGTTAGATACCTGTCGGTGTATTGTAACTAGATTGACTTTGAAAAGTACTATTGTAATATTATATATGTCGTTAGATACCTGCTGGCATATTCTAACTGTTAATTGTGCTACATTTTAGTGACTAAATTTGGGTTGAAGGAATATTAAGGAGGCATTTGTTAAATTTGTTAAATTTTCTGATAAACTAGGTTGTGTAGTAACAGAGGCATTGTTACATTCAAACAAACCACTTATTTTTTGACATATGCAGTGTAGTGCCCTGAAGTGGTTGTGGCACCAGTGGGGTGTATGTTTTTTTTTAAATTTCTATATAGTTTGATCACAAACCTTTACAAAATGTTTTGGGTTCAACTTGGTTACTTCAAATCCATTAAACATCTTAAAAAACATCAAGAGATACAAGAAAAACAAAAAATACACTTTACTTACAGTTACCATCTTCAAAGGAAACATGGTTTACTCAATAAAAAGCAAATACACAACACGGGATGAGGAAGAAAAAATAAAACACGGAGAATATTGTGCTTAGATAATGACATTACTATTTTGACAGACCTGTATCACTTTTATCGGGAGAGCTGTCTCATGATCCGATATCAACCTAGTTAGGATAGCATCATCTCTGTCTAACAAATTATTGTAGGAGAGTCGCTCTTGTACCCTCACACTCCATCAGTAGATGTCTTAATGTCTGTTTCTCAGGGTGCTTACAAATAGCACCCAATTTTTGAGCCATCTCCCCGTGCCCCCATTTAGAGAGGACCTCTCCAGTATGCACTAGATTAAGGTGAACCCTAAGGAAGTTTTGTCTCACCCTCCAGTCAGAGAATTTCTTAAGATATCTTGGTACAAACCCCGACTTCTTATCAAGTAGTGAGAGCTAGCTTGCCAAAGTTGCATTGTGCTTGACTTCAATTGTTTTAATCCAGTCCATCCTTTCTAGTAATTTTTTAGATTTTAAAGGATTAGCAACCAGTGTCTCAAGATCTGTATCTGCACTTCACAAGATCTTGCTTACCCTGGTGTCCAAATTATTTAATATGGCTGATTTAGATTGCTCAAGATGGTTCTTGATATCTGCATGCAGTGTGTGTATACTGTTGTTGCGATGATATAATTAACCAATAGAGAGAAACTAGCTTCCAGTCTGCTAAGGATCCCAGATTATTTCAAACCCAATTCATACCTTAGACAGGGAGTTGAGAGACCTTGTTTGCCAATTTGTTTTCCAGAGTAAAGGTTTGGCTTCTACCCCATATAAAATCACTGGAACTATTTTGCAAACATTTCCTTAATTTGAGATACCAAGCACATGCTCTTTCCATTTGCGTACATTTCCACTTGCCCAGTGGTTGGTGATGCATATACTATGTAGCCCAGGTAAATGACTTCCTCCACTTTTGGTATTACTTGGCTATCCAGTGAAAATTTGAAATACTGGATCTTCCTTCTCACCTGTCTAAACACCACTATTTTTGATTTGTCTGGGTTAATGGAAAGACCATTAAGCTTGGCGTAGTCTCCCAATGCGTTTAATAACTGCTGTAATCCCACTGCTGTTTTATCAAGTAAGACTATATCATCAGCATAGGCCAGCCAACTGATTTTACTGTCATTCACTTTTGGGCTGGCGAATGCTGCAGAATCTGGTGATATTCCCATATTTGCCAGGTAAAGGTTAAAAAAGAGAGGAGCTCCCATGTAACCTTGTCTAACTCATCTTTCTACTTTAATAAACATATGGCCTTGTTCGTCTAATCGCACTATAATTTTAGTGTTCCTATGTAGCTCCATTACTATAGCCAAGATATGTGCCGGGATCCCCCATCTTGATACTTTACTCTACAAATGGTCTCTATTTACCTGTTCAAAAGCCTTGGAGAGGACTATCCAAGCCCCAATGGGAAATCTCCTTGTCCCCTTGTTTTCTAGCTAACAACACTCAAAACTAACCCATTAAGGGCGGTTGATAGACTTCTCCTAAAACCTGTCTGGAACTTGGACAAGGTGTGCTCCCTCTCAAAACAGGGCTCCAGATCCTTCATCAGCAATTTCATAGATAGTTAACTCTCAATGTCAAGGAAGGTGATAGGGTGATAGTTCACTGGATTCACCCGATCGCCCCCTTGAAAAATGGAATAATTATGGCTGTTTTCACGATGGAGTGAACACTTTTCTCTTCAGAATATCTTTGAAAAGCCACTTCAATAACCTGGACAAGAGGTCAACATTGTTTTTTAGGACCTGGCATGTCAACCCATTTGGGCCGGCCGCTCTAGATGGTGAAGATTTGTTTATTAGCTCTGCTATCTCAAATTCATCAACATTGATTACTCAGGGACCATCTACACATTATTTGCAAACGTTCAATTGATGAATTCTTAAAGTGGTGTCAGAGATATTCAATCCACTTAGATTCTGGAACAAGGTTACTTTGGGCACTATTTTGGTGTGTTTCTAGCCAATTAACCACTGCCCTGAAATTTCCTGAGTTGTAGGCCCAACATCAACTCGCCATCCTTTTGGAGTCATAACATACTTTGCCCTCGTGACCAGTGTTTAAACTCATTCACTAATTTATTAAATTCTTTCGTATGTGTCTCAGGGCTCAGAATCGACATCTGCAATTTACTAAGCCTTTGTCTTAAAAAAAAAAATCCCTCCCAAGTTTCCTCATCAAATACAAGGCAGTGGGAGGCCTGATTGCCTGACTTCACTGTGCTCGGGGAAATGGTAGACCATATAAATTATATACATTTTAACGGATGACAGTTTTCTTCTAGGGTTTTTTCTGGTATAGTTGTTAATTTCTCATTTAACCAATTTCCATCATTTTTATATTTGACCAGACAGATTTTCCCTTTAGCAATTGCTGTTGCTTAAGGTTACCTATCCATACATGTAATAATCATGACATCGAGCACCAGCTCCAAGCGAGCATTATCACTTGTGCCCCCATTCTTGATTTTCAATGAGGAACGGCATAGAAATAGGGCGGGTGACAAATGCATATAGTCAAATTGTGAATGTTAGCATGTGCCAAACTTAGTTGGAATCCTCAACCTAGCCTGCGTCGCATCTGGATGGATTGTAAATGTTAGCATGTGCGCATATAGAGGGAACTCTTTAGCCTAGCATGCGCCACATCTAGATGGAATTGTGAATGTAAGCATGTGCACATATAGAGGGACTTCTTTAGCCCAGCATGCGCCACATCTGGATGGTATTGTGAATGTTGGCACGTGCCTCACTTGGTTGGAATCCTCAACCTACCCTACGTCGCATCTGGATAGAATTGTAAATGTTAGCATGTGCACACATAGAGGGAATTCTTTAGCCTAGCATGTGCAACATCTAGATGGAATTGTGAATGTTAACATGTGCCTCACTTAGTTGGAATCCTCAACCAAGCCTGCGTCGCATCTGGATAGAATTATAAATGTAAGCATGTGCACACAAAGAGGGAATTCTTTAGCCTACCATGCGCCACATCTAGATAGAAAAGCAATTCAATGACTGATATGACTCTCCTGCCTAGCCTGGACCTAGCGTGCAATCATGAATCAATAACCAACCCACTAACAACTTCAATGCTCACCATACACCTCTCAAACTCAAACCAAACACAACCACAAGCCTTAACCCAGCAAACCGCACAAACTTCACTACACTGCAACAACAAAACAAGCCGCACATAGACTTGCACAACAGCACACAACGACTACTGACCGTAAAACACCCCAAGCCCAGCCAACGGACCCACCGGGATGAGGCTGCCAACAGCACATCACTGCTATCTTGCACTTCTCCAGCTCATTCCCACTAACTCTGCCCGCCCCTCCCTTTTTCAGAGCCACCAGAGCGCCAGGGGACCACTCCGGTGGTGATAGTGCGCGGTACAAACATCCTTTAACATTAACATTAACATTAACAAATATGGAGGCTGATTTACATTGCTGCTAGGTTATCCATGGTGGAACATCACCCTCCTCTGACACATTTGTCATTTTGAAATTCCAGTTGTTCAAGAATTCCAACCACCTTCTTCCCCTAGAGGAAATCCTTTGCAATCTTCCCTCTTCACCATTGCTTTTATTCTGGATGTAGTGGGTGATAAAATCGGCTCCAAGTATTATATGGGCACCCCTGAACTCCAGTTTGATCATAACCAATAGAGAAGTCAGGTTCGCTAGAAAGGCTTGGAGATCGATACACGCGGGATTCCAATAAACGTTGATTGCAATGATGTAGAAATGTGGCTTATTGGTTCTTATTGAAATTTTACATGCCTGTAAACCCATGTTATTACTAAAAATGAGTTCTGACTCCTTACTTATGGTATGTCTGATTGCTGTCATTAACCCTCCGATGGCCTACCTTTCGCTTTTTGAAGCTGAGGTTGATGAAATATTGTAAAGCCCTCAATTTGTATAGGGTTTACCAGCCACATTTCCTGAGAATTAGAATAATGTCATTACAGCCAAACGCTTCTTCACTCATCAATTTAGTTTTAAAGGAACAGGAACCCTGCGTGTATGGCCTATTTTTTGCGATCATCCTTGACACAGTTGTATTGTAATTGGACATGCCCAGTAAGGCTTTCCTCCAGTAGATCTGTGTGTAGCCCAACACTGACAGTCACAGTCTCTAATGCTTGGTTTGCAGCTATTAGTAGGTCTCATCTAGACTTCCGCTTTGGCTTCTGGAAGCTATCCTTTCCTTGTTCTAGGGAAAAAGGCTCTCTTATGTCTGTACGACTGGGCCTGATTTATTAGCACTCTTTGCCACAGCAGTCAAATCCTCAGATGATGGAATCAAAAGAGCCTTTATAAAGGAGGTCACTCTTGGATTCCTTATTTTTTGCTTCTTCTGTTTTTTTTTTGTTTTTTTGGTACCTTCTTGTCTACTGGTGATGAGAACCTTTGTCTCTTTTTCCTAGCTTCCCTTCTCCTCATTTTCCTTCATCTTGACTGCTTCTGTTGTCTAGCATCTGTCCATATCTCATGGGGGGTGTGACTGGCGTGCATGGCGTAAGGACAAGACTTGCCAGCGCTCCTGCCCGGGATCCTGATACGGACCGAATGGTTCGACAAATACTCGACGAACGGTCATGAAATTAATAGCACCACAGAAAGAAACCGATTTCCAACACTCGGTGCTGTTTTCATGAAAAATCAGACTACCAGGACAGGCAGTTGGAGAAAGCAAAGTGGAGCCCCCCTGACCTGCAAGAAGGCAGCGCCCGAGGCTCCGCTGTAGACCACAGCGACGTGGAGCAGGCAGCCCGCAGGGGGAAGGGAGCGCGGGCGGCTACCCTCAAACTCACCCAACCAGGGCACCCTGAGAAGCACCAACGACCACCATAGGACACATCCTGTGACCCTGCCACACGGGCCGAACCAGAGACGGTTTTGGCGGGTGCGAAGCCCAGAGGTGGAAGAAGGCGTCAGATGCGAACGGCCGTGAGGAACGGACACCGCCCAGCGGGACCCCTGCTGATGAGGCGTGGAGGGAGAGCTGGTGCTGCAAACGCCCGGAGCGGGCTGGAAGAAGAAACCCGCCGGGATGACAGGCCCGACGGACCTGCAGAAGAGGCGGATCGACCTCCATGGACCGCAGGAGTTACGGGCAGAGACCGAAGAGTACTGCAGCCCAATACAGACCAGTGAGCCTGGGTACGGCCGCATCCTGCTAGAAAACGAGGAGGCCAGTAGAGCGACGGAACGGAGGGGCCCGGGTGTAATTCGGAGAGCCCGAGGGGGCGCTGCAACAACGCAGCAGCGTACGGGCAGAAGGTAGATCCCACACGAGGATTAACCCATATGTTGCATGAACTCCGGCAACCCGCGCCCTAAACCCCAAGAACATGGCCACCATCCAAAGGACGGCCCAGCAACACTAGCGCTGCGACAGCCTGGAAGTAGGAAGGCACAGGCACCATACCTACCACCTGGGAACGGAAGGAAAGCCGCACCGTAGGGGGCAAGACACTGAGAAAACCAAACCTCTTTAGAGGGCTCTGGGGCCAGAAGGTTAGCGCACCCCAGGCCCACAGTAGCAAAGGCTGAGACAGCAAGGGGCTTAAGCCATGACTGTCCAGCTACAGAAAGCAATTGCGTCTGCCGCCAATCCGGAATAACACTGCTCTGGGCACGCACAATAGTGTGGAGAAGCCACACACTTCAGCGGCCAATAACACAATGACCACCTGATCCTGAAGTGATAGCTGTTGAAATCGCAGCCAGTGGACGGGCGAGCACCACCGACATGAGGTAGCGAACTGAATGCCCAGAGACAGGAGATGTCACCCGCCAAGGGCAAAGCGAAAACTGCAACAATGGACTCCTACACGACGGTTAGACCCAAACAACACAAGGAAGCAAGGACTGCAGAGGAGCTACCGACCCAGGAAGAAGAACCTACGAACGTGCAAGTACTGCAGGCCATAGCAGCGTTACGCACCTCTATTGAAACTAGAATAGATAAAGTAAAATTGGACATGCAGTTGATAAGGCAGGATGCCCGCAATCTCACTGAGAGAGTGACCACAGCGGAGGCTGCCCTACACCACAATGTAGAAAGCACGACAGATCTCAAATCTAAGGTCCAGGACCTGGAACTGAAGGTAGCACGGCTGGAGGTGAGGTCGGAGGATGCGGAAGGGCGAGCCCGCCGCAACAACATTCGAATCCTGGGGGTCCTGGAGGGAATGGAGGGTCCGGACCCAACAGAATTTATTGAGACAATGCTACAACAGGAAATTGGGGCCGGCAACCTGATCCACGGATTCTCGGTAGAACGAACCCACAGATCTCTGCAAAAAAGACCTCCCCCGAGCTCGCACCGCGCCCAATGATCGCAAAAGTCCTAAATTTCCACGACAGATAGACAATAATGCGATTCTCGAGAGAAGGAGGGGAAATCAAGCGACAGGATGCTAAGATAGTCATGTATCCGGACTACACTCCCGTAGTGCAAAGGGCAAGGAACTCATTCATCCCGGTGAAAGCAAGACTACGAGAACTCAACCTCAAGTACATGCTAATGTACCCGTCGCTCCTCAAGGTAATATACAAAGGAAAAGCCATCTTCCTAGAAACTCCAACGGCAGGCAATATGTGGCTCGAGCACAACAACCTCGCAGATGACAAAGAAGGGGCAACGAAGGAGATCACAGGCCACTGAACAATGAAAAGCAACAGGAAACGACCGATGCTCGCACAATGCAGGAAAAACTGCGGCACCAAACCAAGAACCACAGTAATATGAAAGCAACATCGGGCAAGAGCGCACCGGCACACACGAGCACCGATGACGTCGACACACCCCTTCAGGAAACGTTGAGGCCGACCGCCAACCCACACCGGGAGGCCTGGAAAGGCCCAAAAGGCTTGGGAGCCCCTGAGCGCTGCAAGTTCAAAGCAACTTCTGGGGGCAGTTCAAAGTTGCACAGTTTGTTGTTCTCATTCACTAGAATGAACGTTACTATTGTTGGTAAGTCTCCAGATGGACCGGGGTGTAGGAGGGAATCAAATGGAAGACGGGGGGGCCTGGGCTCTAACCCATATACAAGAAGTGGCTTCACAACAGAGCCACGATCACAAATGAGGCAGAGGGGGATGCAGGACAAACGTAATATCCCTTTTGAACCATCATGACCTCAACAGCAATTAAAATAATGACATGGAATGTGAGGGGTCTGAGAACATACCTTCGCAGAAACAGAATTAAGACCTACCTATACAGAAAAGGGGTGATGATAGCACTGCTACATGAGACCCACAGCACGGCAGACTCTGTGACTAAACTCCAAACTCACTGGGTGGGACAGGGATTTGGCACCACTTATTCCAAATATGCAAGAGGAGTTTACACCTGGATACACCCACAGCTCCCATTCCGCCTGGTCAAATCAGAGATAGACCGGGAAGGCAGATTTGTAATGTTATGGGGGCACATTGAACAGACGGAATTATACATCATGAACTCCTACTTCCCCAACAACAACATACCGGCCCACTTGAACTCACTGTATCCCAGAATTACGCAACACAGAAGCGGCCTGTTCATCTGGGGGGAGACCTCAATTGTGTACACAATCCAACACTGGACAGGTCAATACCCCATTCGAATAGGCCCACCGGCAGCAACAACAGCACTGACCGCAATGATAGACAGGCTGGATCTGGCAGATGTATGGCGAGAAACGCATCCAGCAACGAGAGGCTACTCATACTACTCATCCCCGCATAATCTACACACAAGATTAGACTACATCCTTATAGGCAGGGAACACTTACCCCAAGTGGAAGAGGCACAGTACCTAGGGAGAACCATCTCTGACCACTCCCCACTTTTAGTGACATAGAACCACTATGTCCCAAGACCCCCGATCCCCATGTGGAAAATTCTGTAGATGCCCTGACGGACCCAGCCTTTAGAGAGAGATTACAAGAATCTATAGACAACTACATAGAAGTTAACACGGGCAGCGTGGAACTCCGAAGTACAGAATGGGATGCTCTAAAAACAGTGATAAGGGCGGAAACCATTGCAAAGGACGGGGGAATCAGGAAAATACTCAGGAAAAATTAGACCAGGTGGAGAAGGAGATTGAAAGGCTGGAGGCCACCCTCACAGGCACTCAGCAGGGAGAAATTGAACTCCAGAAACTCAGGGAGAAGAATGCAACTGCTTGGAGCAGGCTAGAAAAGTTTGACTACACTGCCAAAACAAACAGAGCACATGTAGAGGCAGACAGACAAGGCAGGCTACTGGCCTGGGTCTGCCAAAAGGAACATCCCAGACACTCCACCACTACACTGCAGGACAAAGAGAGGAACACGCATCACATCCGGCAGGACATAAATAATACCTTTAAATGCTTCTATGAGCACCTATACTCCCACAAAGAACAGGTTTCCCAAGAACAAATAATGGACACACTGGGCGAGATAGGGCTCCTCAAGATGTCCCCAGAACAGGCCAGCACACTCGAAAGAGACATCACACCCGAAGACATAACGGAGGCCATTAGATCCCTGGCCACGTGCAAGGCACCTGGCACAGATGGATTGCCCTCAGAATTTTATAGAGCTTATGAGCCCTGCCTGACACCCCTGTTACATGAGGTATACCAGGAAGCATACAAGAGGGGGATACTACCTGAGAGCATGAGAGAAACACTGGTGGTCCCGATCATCAAGCCCAATAAACCGGCGGACCGGTGTAACTCCTACCGCCCAATAGCGATGCTTAATTATGATGTGAAAATCTTAACCACAATATTAGCTAAGCGGCTGTCCAGAATTATAGGAGACATAATACACACTGACCAGTGCGGCTTTGTACCGGGCCCAATACATCCATGAATTTGCGTAGGCTGCAACACATTATAGCGCACACCAACAATGATAAGGACTCATGTGCATTACTATCCCTGGATGCAATAAAGGCATTCGATTCCATATATTGGGAGTGGCTAGTGGCTGTACTCAAGGTATTTGGCTTTGGACCGGGGTTTATTAGATGGATCACAATACTATACGCTAAGACGAGAGCAAGGGTGAAATCTGGGAAACACGTGTCAGAGGCCTGAGGCATTCAAAGAGGGACCAGGTAGGGCTGCCCACTGTTCCCAATGTTGTACATACTGGGACTGGAGCCCATAGCCATTTACTTTAGAAAGCAATTTTTCGATGCCGGTATAAGACTGGGAGGAATAGATCACGTCATCTCACTTTACGCAGATGATGTACTCATATACGTTAGGAACCCACAACACAATGTGCCCACCATGCTAGATGTTTTGGATAATTACTCCAGGGTCTCAGGAATCCAATTCAGCAAGCCAAAATCCTGCCGGTTCCCCCTAGCAGCCCTGAGACATGAGGACATGGAGGCACTCCCGGCAGTGGGGATAAGATGGCAGACCACCTTGTTCCGATATCTCGGAATCCAAATAATGCACACCCCTGCACTGATGCATGAGCACAACACAAAAGCAGCACTCCCAGCTCTGCGTAAATCAATGAACTTCTGGGCAAAACTCCCCCTGTCAATGATGGGACGGGCCTCGATAGTCAAGATACTACCAAGGTTCTTGTACGGGTTCCAGAATGTGCATTACTATATCAACAAACCCTTCTTCCGACTGCTTTAGACGTTAATAAAAGAGTTCCTATGGGGGAAAAACAGACACAGACTAGCGTTGTCGACGTTAGCCCTACCACACAGCCAGGGAGGAATCCAACTTCCGAATCTGGAAAAATATTACCTCACAGCCTGGCTAAGCTTAGTGACAAAATGGCTAGCCGATGAGCCCACATCTGAAACGCCCCTGCTGCAAGCAATGATCATCCATACCAACTGAAAGAACTGGTCTGGACACTTTCACAACTATTGGGAAATGTACCCCCCTTAGCCGCCCTGGGGAAAAAGATATGGCACAGAACGAAAATGCTCACCCACTCACGGAACACCTATGCACCTGAAGTACCACTGCTCGCAGACCTTTGCAAAACGGCCACAGACCTGAAACCAATCAGATTATGGGAAAGAGAAGGGGTCTACACCTGGCGACACCTCTACAAAGAGGTAACCTTCAAAGAGTTTGCCTCACTACAAGAAATAGACAGCATCCACACAGGCCAGTTCGTATGGTATCAAAGGGTTTGCACTACAGCACGATGCAAATGGGATACGTGGCCTGAAGAAACAGACTCAAACCCATTCGTAACGATGCTATATAACCTGGGGGAGGGCAGCAGACCAATATCCCAAATATATGGCCATTTGAGTGACAACCCCGGGAAATGAAAAACAAATGGGAAAGGGACATAGACAGAGAAATTACAGAAGGGGAGTGGAGCAGAGCGCTCACATTTCCCAAGGAAGTCTCAAGAAACCACAGATTCAGACAGATACAGCTGAACGTACTGCACCGAACCTACCTGACCCCACACCGAATAGCCAAATTTAACAAGCAAGCTCAGCCGAACTGCACCTGGTGCATGGGGGAAGAGGTCTATCTGATACATATGCTGTGGGAATGCCCCAAAACAAGGTTGCTGTGGAGCAAAGTAAAACAGACGTGCGACAAGGCAGGCATGACCAAATACAAATGGACACCAGACGAGTGCCTATTAGGAACTTACCCCAGATTGGCCAATCTTAAGCACACGGTATGACTCATGGACTTGGCATGCATACTGGCCAAAAGAACCATTGCCATGTCCTGGAAAAAACCAGCGGGACCAAAATACAAAATATGGCACAGTGAAACGGAGCAGTGGGTGTTAGCTGAGACCAACGCTTGGGAGGATTGCATCGCCCGATCCACTGATGAATCCTTCAGGGCGCTCCAGGCATGGAGAGAACTCACCAGACATATGTTCTACCCCTCTGACGATAAGCCCCCATGAACTAAAGGCCCCAGGCTAAGCATACCCGAAGGATAAAAAAGGGCAACCCAGGTGAGGGCACTGGAGATAAAGCTGGCCCTCTGAGGACATCCTCCCACCCCCTTTAAACTGCCTGACTGCCCCCCACCTCCTCCCGAGACAAGAGACACGGAACTGTAAGAACAGAACATGGAAACAGTTGTTGTTGTTTATAATAATGCTTAATGTTAAGTTAAAATGCATTGCGATCATATATGTGCACGGCACTTTTGAATGTCATGTAACTGATATCACTGCAAATGCCAATAAACAAATTTAAAAATAAATCTGTCCATATCTCATCCTTTTCTTCTGTAACTGCCTCTCCCTTTCCCAGAGAATTTTGGCTGAGTTCAACCACGCCCTCTCTTCCTCATCTGCAACTTGAGGCAATCTTCTGAATTCTTCCAATGTGGACTCTGAGAGGGGTGTATCATCAAATGGAAGATTTGTATAATACTCACGCTCTTCGTCTCCCACCGTTTATGTAAAATTTTGGGCCATTTTCAATTGCTTCGTAAGCTCCTGCATCAGTAGGTGGGTATCCTCTTCCTCTGTCCTCAGTAATCGTGAAGAGTCTAAGATTGCTGAGATATCAAGACCCGGCTTTGTGACAACAGTCTTTAAGTCACTTAGGGGTGGAGCTGTTATTGTGTTAATGGCATTTCTAATTCCCACCACAGATGACTCACAGTTTGTCTCCCTCGTCAATTCTAGCATTATACCTGCTTGGGATTGCATGTCCGATTTTAACAGATCAAAAACATGGACCTGCGAGTTCAACACAAAGTTCAACGCTGAGAGTGTTACCTCACTCGCATGTTGATTTCCAACACCCATATTTTTTATTTCCTGTTCCGTTTTCTCAGGCGATACTTCCTTTCTACTTGCTCTCACTAGCGAGTGTTGGACTTGTCTAGTATCATCCTTTGTTGTCTGGTCATTATCATTGACTGAACTGCTTTCTGTTGTGTCTTCAATCATAACTGCTCCTCCCCCTGTGCCGGCACTCTCCATGTACATGTGGAGACATCTGGTAGATGGTGTTTTTACCCAGTTTACCTCCGCTGCTAAATCGCTCATGCTTCTGTGTCTTTTCCTTCCAAAATTAGCTTTGATTTTTTGTGCATTTAAAGATGGTAGCAGTGTTTTCTAGCCCCCATTGCAGCAGCAGTGCTGCTTCCAAATGGGCTTCCCTGCCTTCTTCCCTAATAGTTGGACTTGCTTGGGGGCCTGAGCATGCACTTGAGCGTTTACCATTATTTTGGAAGTCGAAGGCAAATATGCCATACCAGATGTTAGAGCCTCCGCCTCAGACAGAAGTGTTATTTCCACATATGAGCAGTCCCACTCCGGAATTCTAATGTCATCTCTAAATGTTCCACTGGCCAAGTTATATTTCATTGTGGGTCTCTTATGATCAGGCTGCACAGTGTGTAACAAGGCGGCACAGCAGCAGTGCTTAGGGAGCCTAGTGCTGGCGTTAATAGTATGTGTGAATGCTTTTGAATTTGTGATTAAATCACAATTGTTCTGTTTTAAAGTCAGAGCGCGTAAACCTTAAAGTTCAACATTAGTCGATCACTCTCATGTGCTTAACCCTGAGCCTCTCCCCCTAACTTTTATAGTGCGTTACGTTGCACTAAACTCATTGTAACCAACTGCGGGGGAGACAATTAGCTGAGGAATAGATAAATGAAAAAGCAGGAAAAAAATAAATAATCCCCAATCTTCACATACCTTCTAATCATCCACTAATGGGTTTGGCTGTAACACTCTCCAATCTACCGAGCAGCTGAAAGCTTGAAACGCTGATGACGCTGAAGACCCAAAGGCTCAGTGCCTGAATCCGCGGCTGCTCCACTTTGAGTTGGGTGTTTTTAAAGAATTACTTCCTCCTCCTACTCTCAAAACAGCAGAAAGCGAGCGAGGACTTCTCCAGCAGTGCAACAGAGTAGCAAACAGAATATAGTTTCTCTGAACCAAAGACTCAGTGCTGACTCCCAGTGTGGTATACTATACCTACTGTTGTGAAGGTTTTCTTTCCAAGAGATACTTGGTCATGTGTGAACCCTGTAATCTTTCAGTTATTTTTGGTACCATCTGCATTGTAACTTAGAAGCATTAGTATGACATATTGGCTATGTTCGTTTATTTTTATGCTGGAACAATTTTCTGAATTGCAAAAAGGGCATAATATGGCATGAATTGCATTCTGCAGAAGGTGGTGAAATGGAAAGTTTCAGAATTTGGTATGGAAGCATATAGAAATCGTTCATTGGGGATGTGGTCTTGTGAAACATGGTTACAGAGAGTGCATGTATGTTTCCACATGTATGAAATGTGGAAGATTTGATTTATAGGGATGTTTTGGGTTTCCATTACTTGGAGTAAGTACATTAAGAATTCCTGTGAATCTTCCTGTGTGTTTATGTTAAATGTTACCATTCCTGCACGGTAATCCAATTCTTGCCATATACCTGAGACACTGTAAGTGTTGTCAAGTATATGTGTGGTATTTCTATAAAGGACAAGCATTTGCAACACAACTGGTCTGAGCAGTGAACGTAAATGTTGTGAACAATTGGTGACAATTGAAAGAGAAGATTCATTGTCACATTAGAATAACAATTTACTCCACTTGTGTTGCTGAATTTAAATGGACTAGAGAGTTCTGTTTTGGATCGTTTGATGGGCTTGAAGATGTTTCTGGAGAAGCGACATGAATGTTTTTCTTTTGTGATGGATGTGCAGTTGACTTTGTACTAGACAGTTTTGTGTTTGTATTGTTTGATGCAGGAGGAATTGGTCATTGTTTCTTTAGCAGTATTTTTTAGAGATCTGCTATAGCTTCTGTTTGTATTACTTGTTTTTATAAAGATGTATCTTTTTGAGGTACAGGGTACATATATAGAAGGGGGTGTTTAGTGCCCGTAGCCTGTTGTATTGCAGGATGCAAGGATTGTCAGCATTGACTTTGTTTGCATCAAAGTTAACTAGGAATAGACCATTTAGTTGAAAGTGCTACAAAACTCATACCTTCTTTAAGGACTATGGTGCCAATCTAGGGTTAGACCTTGTGATTTGTGAAGAGTGACAGTATATGCAAGGGATATAGAAAATTTCTCTCTGCATACGTACATGTCTTTCAAAAGAAGAGAACGTGCTATTGTCCGGCCAACTTTTTTAACCTCTGCTTGTTTGTCAAAGTGGAAATTGACAAACTGAATGTTGTTGTCATGTGGATATGTTTGGAAGCCAACAACTGTACCAATAGCTCCAATGACTAAACCTTGTTCTATGTCAAGGTTATGTTTTAGAATTACTCTGCAGTTTACACATGAAGTTATTATTTTCTCCAATCCAGCTGCGTTGGAGATACATTTTTCTAAGCTATTTAGTTGCTCTGTTGCTTGATGACACATAGGAAGTGTAATGCCATGCACTTCTAGATTGTCTGTGCCGCTGATATGCAGTATGGGTTGCATTTCTCTTTTCAACTTTGTCTAATTTAATTTACTACAGCTTATAAGGGTTGGCATTAAGGTCGTGAATTTTAGATTTTGTTGAGTTAATTGTTCCATGACATCAGGAGCAGATGTGCCTCGTGCATAGAGCTCATGGATTAGTCTGCTATGTAAGGTGGATTTTGCATCTTTAGTAAGCAGTTCTAATGGTTTTAACATTTTTAGCCTAGGTGAGGTCTGCAGACTGATGCATGTTTTGAGTTAGTTCTCTGTAGGGAACATTTTGCCAGAGATTTATATTTCCAATGTTCTGAAGGTATTGAGGCATTGTTTGTCTCCTAATGTTTTTAAAATAGGTTGAGCTTTCACTGGTGTTACTGTAGGATGTGTCCGAAAACAATAACATGTTTTCCTTCAAACAGTTCTTGGTAGTTGGTTAGGATTTCTTGCATTCTGAGATTAATTAAAGCCAACATGAGGGTGCAAACCATGCTTACTTCATCTATCAGAGGCACTTTCATTTGTTTTAGAATTCTGCGTATTTCATTAGCAGCTTCTGCTGATAATTTGTAGTATTCTAATTTGTTTTGTTGTTCTAGCGCAGATGAGCAGTAGTCATTTTAAAGTTACACCTCCTATGTTGTAGGAAGCTAAACCTGTGGGTTCTGCTACTACAGCCGAAAGGTTGTTGTTTGTTAAGTTTTGTAGAAATGTGCCTATTATTTTCATTAAGAATGTTTTTCCAGAACCAGCTTTACCACTTACATGCAGGAACAGAGGTGTATAATGTTTACAGCTATTGGTTTTAGTTTCATGTTTAAAACCATGTTGAATTTCCTGAGTGACTTCTAGATGAATGTTGAGTTATTCATCAGTTAGCTGTGATTCAAGCACTGAAAAGTCTTCCTCGCATTGTTTATATTGATACATGTTTTTTCTACCTCAGTCATGGCTATTTCTGCTTCATTTAGAATTAGTTGTTCTCCAAGTGGTTCTTGGCTTTTTTTAAGGGACGGTTGACTGCCCTCTGGAGTGTCTTTGTCTAGTTGAGCTTCAATTTCTTCCTCCTGTTGGCATTCATTTTCCAACATTTGTTTGTATTGTTTGAAATTGTCATGTGTTATGCTGCTTTAATTTGCTTTTAATGCAGCTTCAAACAAGTCATAATCACCTAATACTTCTTTGTCTTTTCTCCAAGGTTTAAATCGTTGGAATAGGGTCTTGTAAAACAGTTCTATATGTTGTGGCGATTTAAATGATAACTTTGTATGATTAATTAGACTGGGTTTTGTGAGTTTCACTAGGCTTCATTCACAAGTTGAGACTGAATATTTGGCAATTGTGTCATTTGGTGTGATATAGTTTTTGTAGGTGTAGTTTTTGGCAATATCGTACAGACACATGTTTTCCAAAGCAGTACTTCTGTTTGGGTAGTATGTGTCAATTAAATTGTTTTAGAAAATGTCGGGGCTGTTGGGATCATTTGTGGCTATCAAAAAATCATCCATAGGCACAACGAACATGGCCTACTGACCTGTTCTTTGGGAAAGTACACACTCAGGAGTCCGCAGCCACACTTTAGCTTGCTGATGGGAAATATCTATTTGCCCATGTGGGTGGGACAAAGACTGCTATTCAAAAGGACATTTCCCGTCTGTGAAAGGTACAGTGAGCTAAAGTGTGGCTGCAGACTCTTGAGGGGGTACTTTCCCAAAGAACATGTCATTTTGCCGTGTTTGTTCTCAAAGATGGGTGCCTATGGACTATTTTTTGATCATTTGTGGCTATGTTTTCTATCTTGGTAGGATTTTAACACGCTTTTTCAGGATGAGGCTGGTCCAAGGTTAAGCCTGACAATGTGTTCAGATTTGCCATATAAGGCTGTACCTGTTACGTGGTCTGCAGCTCTGTAGCACCCGCATTCTCTATGGGATAGACTTTTTATATGAAAGCTGTATAATTTTTGTGATAGTGTTTTGTCAGATGATATTTCATCCCAGAGGTCTTTTAGTTCTGTTTTCTCCACTTCTGTGAGATAGGCTTTGACATCTCTTGCAACTGCAATGGAATTGTCTGCAATGAATTGTATGTCTATGGTTGTATTCCCCAAGAGGGCAATGATTGCATTGAAATCATTGATGTACTTGCATGCTTCGTCCCTTTTAATGTTGTAAGTATTTTTAGGGGATTTGCTTTTTATGCTTACTGAAGACATCAAGCTATTTCCTTTTTTGCATACTGGTCTAGGGAAGCCAAAGTGACATTTGTTATTCTATTTACCGTTTTTTTTTAAATATCTACATCAGCAGTATTGCCACACTACATTTTTGGAAGCATGTTTTTAGGTCACTATCTGAGGTTTCTGAAGGGATGCCGCAGGTAATGTATTTTTCAATAAACTGTAAAACAGTGGCAACACTATCATGGGCAAATTTAGGAGCATCTTTTATCCACAAAAGCATGTGGATATGTGGTACTCCTCTGGATTGATATTCTTTTCTCCAAAAGAAGTGTTTTACTTCTCCGAGCGGAGGGGTAGTTTTGTTGCAAATAAAGTGCAGCATGGCAATGAAATTATGGCAAAAGTGCCTTGATACATTGACAAGGTCAAGAGAACAGAGTTCTTCTGGTGTTTCTATATCTATTCTGTTTTATTTTGGTTTGCAGTGCTTAAGAAGTTGTGTAAAACATCCCATGTATACTCTGCACAACGTAAAGTAACAAACCATGTGGGTGAGCCTAAGTTCCTTATCATACAACGTACATCAGCGTGACATCGGAACCAGTATTCTTTTGTACCACGCATGTTTGCCAAGAGATTTGTGATACTTGACTGCAAAACGTATTCTTGGTCTTTTATTTTTTGAAGCAGCTGGGTAGGGGACATGATTACAATGTTAGAGCCTGTTTTTAATGTGTGTGCAACTCCATAACATAGAGTTGCTAGTTCACCTTCAAAGAGGAGGTGGAAAATGTATTCAAAATTTTGTCTGAATCTGGGCTCTTCAGAATACATTGTTAAAGAGCGATATTCTGAGGCACTAATTTGCATGGAACATTCATAATATCTTTCTCCTTTTCCTGTAGGAAAGAGTAGAGGAAAATAACGTGCGTCTACACCTTTTTCCATTATGCTCATTGGGGATCCTTTGGCTTGACGCATTTGATATGTTTCTAATGCATTGTCAGTGGTGTCTTTATCATGTAGTAGGTGAATTGTATACTGAATTGTATACTGGTCTAAAATGTTAACTGCAGTAACAGGATCTACACGTTCGAATTGTCAGTTGCTCGTGAATCTTGAATAATTTGTCTGGTTTCTCTTAAGTGTTCCTCTATGTTAATATTTTTGTAGCATTCATTGTTTACTTTTAGATATTGTACGGCTTGTCTAACTTTGTGTACGTTGACTAGTTGTTGCCAAATTTGCTTGTCTTTTGTTGGCACACCAATAACTAGTATAATCAAAGATTGATCTATTGGTCATTGTACGCCTAGAGTTTGTACATGTTCTTTTAGATCTAACGGCAAATATACTACTTTGCCACGGATGCCCTTTAGTAACTCCGATGGAGGTCATACGGTTAATTTTGGTTGAAGGGGCATTATAGCTTGGAACGGGACAGGAATCTATGGTTTGTAAAGTTTACAAACTACTTTTGTCATTTAGGGGCCGAATAATGGAATAAATGTGTGCTGAAAATAATGGCGCAAGCAGGCGCAAGCGTGAAAAAACAGGTGCCCGCGCATGCGTGCGATCCATGGAAGTCCCTGCGCGTGTTTTCCTCGGGATGTGCGCCAAACCCATGTGTGGCGCATATGGCGCACACGTCATTGCAACATCCTGACGTGCACAGGGAAAGCTCACAACATCCGCGCACACACCAAAAAGGGGGCGGGACACGGGGCGTAACACGCGGAATGGGGAACAACACGTGAAAAAGAAGGCATAACAGGCGAAGTACTGCAGGGAAATTCACGGAACGCCCACACGCACGCGAACAACCCGTATTCATGGATTCGAATACGGGAAACCCGCGCACGGCAAAAGACGCGCATAGGCGTCAACACATCCACCACATGAAGGCAGGCGGAAGCGTCCCCGCGAACAGTATAAAAGTGCGCGCAAACAACAAACACATATATACAGCTACGATGAATGCCCCATTTGTCGCAGCACTGATTGTGGGACACCACAGGAGGAGAAGAATAGCCAGGGCTCGCATTTTTTTTCCACAGACCAGCCTTTTTGGGTTGCCTGACAACCACGTCTATGGCAGGTATAGGTTTCCACCTCATATCATCCTAGACCTCGTCAGGGAATGGGAAGATGACCTTACATCACCCACCCTGTGCTCCCAAGCATTGAGCCCCTTGGAGAAGGTGCTCAATGTCCTGCATTTTTTGGCCACCGGGTCATTTCAGCGGACAACTGCCATAGTGGGGGGGTCTCACAGGCCACTCAGTCACGCTGCCTACACCAGGTGTTGGCAATCATCACTGCACGCCCCTTAGTCTGCAGGCAAATATACATGCCCAGAACACCCTCAGAAAGGCAGGCCGTGGTCCAGGCCTTTTACAGGGTGGCACAGTTCCCCAAAGTGCTCGGTGCCATAGATTGCACCCATGTGGCCCTACGTCCACCTAGGGCCACTGAGCACATCTATCAAAGCCGCAAGCACAGGCATTCCAATCCGGAAACCCACCACCACACCACAGGTAAGATACAATGATGCCCATATTGCAACCAGGGGCATAGTGGAGCGCACATTCGGAGTGCTCAAGTCACGCTTCTGCTCCCTTGACCGCTCTGGTGGGCAGCTACTATATGCACCGCCAGTAGTGTGAAGGATCATTGTGGCAGCGTGTGTCCTGCACAATGTTGCAACACGGCGGGAGGTACCGGTGGACATGGTGGTGCCCCCACATCCCCAACCACAGGCACAGGTGCTGCCTATGGGAGGGGACCGGGCACATGGCGAGGCAGCCCGGACCCAGCTTGTGGCCACATTCTCCACCTAAACTCCCACCCCTGCGGAGTGCACACAGGCCTGGCACATGACATCTCCACAAACAAACACCCCTGTCTGCTGATTTGTAGCATACGTTAGCTTGGCCCACCGATGGTTCATACACTGTCAATGCAGTAAGGCAGGCGCATGTGGCCGTGGGGGAAATGGAAGACCAATGGGTCAAGAGTCACACATGATACAATGGTCCCTGGCTGAGCTGCTAGACGCGCATAGCAAGGTGCAACTTCAGTACAAGTTGTGTTCTGGCAGCCGCATATTTCAATAGGTAGTGCACCTAGCAATTAGCACATGCAAATGACATGCACTGCCCACGAGTCTGTGCCTCGCTGGGTGTCCCTATGCGTTGTATCAGTATCTGACTAGGAATGCTACTACCCTAGTAACTATGCTTCAATGGAGCAGGGGGTACTCCAGGATATGTTTGATGGCCCCTGCATGTGCCCCTGACAACCTGTAAATCCACTTGGCATTTGGCCCTCAACGCATGCCAGGTCTACTGTGAGCTTCTCCAACAATGCCTAGTAAAGCTCCCCAGCACTGGTGCTACTTAGCATGCATGTGCAAGTGGCCTGGTGGAAGGTTGGCTGCGGTGTCGGCCCTTGTGCTGCTCACCTTGGCTCGAGATCCTAGAAACACGTCTGCTTCTGTTGGACATCTTCGCACAAGCCCTGTGCCTCTGCTTGCACACACATCCACACGTCTGCACCACCGAATGTGGCCAGTTCTCTGGATTAGTCGTCCCTGTGTCTGCTGGCAAAGGTAGTCTGGAGGCTCATCTTCCTGCAGAAAGGGCATAAAATAAATTAATAAGACATGAAAGTTCCCTGTGTGTGTGTCTTCATGCTGGTTGTCACTGGTCCAGGTCACAGACCTACATCCAAACTCCTCCCACCATCAGTGTCACTTTGACAGGCCAAGGGTGCAGGCTACTGTCTACAGCATGAAGTGCATCAAGCACATATACAGGCAAGAAAAGACATACATCACAATTCACATCAATTAATGGAGACATCAATCACGTACTCACCCAAATTGATCACAGACATGGGGTGGATAAAACTAAACAAATCCCCACTAGGGGTGTTAACACAGGTAGTACAGCAGCAGACAGGCCACAGTTACGGGCAAAGTCCAAAGCCCTTGTGTAATATTTTGTAACACCAAACCATCCTAGCGAACCCATGGAGAAGGGAAGCAGGAGTGACCTATGTTAGTCAGGACCCCAAGTTGCAAACACATACACGAGACAAGCTTGAAGGGCCAAGCTGGAACAGACAGTGGATGCCTTCAAAAGCCACAAAGCACAAGACTGTCACATGAATGCACAATAGACAAACAATATTTAACTATATTAACTAGTTAAACTATCAATGAACAACCTACATAACCTAATTAAAATAACTATCAAATAGTCAATATTAACTAACTAAACTAAAAGCAAAAATCAAAAATGGCCACATACGACCCGGGGGAGGCACCCAGGAAGGGGGAGGTACAGAGTGCACCTCAGCACCCACATGCGATGATGTTGAGACAAAAAAAAAACCTACATGGGCTCAACGCCTGCACACTATGACCTGTGTGGAAGATAATTCGACGTCCGAGTCTGCCTCATCCTGTAAAGGAGGACGTGGCACAAAAGCCTGACCACGCCTAGGCGCAGCTTGCCCCTCGTCGGCAGCAAGTCTGCCGGACGGGTGAGCCTGGTTCTGTGCGGCAATGACACGCAGGCCTGCATGCAGAACCTCCCGTGATACACATGCTTCCTCTTGCAAGGTAATGTGTGTAACACAGAGTTCTTCCTGCGTGGTCTGGCTGGACAACTGATGCATCTCCCGGCAAGCACGTAGCTCAGCCGAGATGGTACGCTCAAGCTGCTCAAACCTCTCCTCTGACCGCTCCCTCTGGCACATCAAGAGGACACCCAGAGTGGATCGGAGGGAAGCATACGCACCCTCCATGGCCTTCATGTGTGCCTCTGCGTGAGCAGCAATTGCTTGACGCAGAGACATTTCAGCCTGGCGTGCCCTGTCTGAGGCAGCCATGCCCAGCCTGAGCGAGCGGGCCGCGGACTGCGCTACCTGCTGCTGAAAAAGCACCTGCCTAGCAGGGGAGAGCACGGATTGGGCCACACGTTCCATGCTCACAGTGATGTTATCAAGTGATGCCCCCTGACGTTGTGAATTGGCATTCATGTCTTGCTCCCACTCAGTATACCTCGGTGGTGCACGGCCACCGCGTTGCTGGGCTTGACACCAGCAGGACCCAAGGACCGGCCATCCTCGTTGGGTTGGCACCGCCCGCGGCTGCATGACTACATGTCTCCATCTATGCGATGCCCCAGGCACATCAGCGACTGGTGTGGAGGGTGACCCTGCGTCCCGACCTACCACAGGCGGAGGTCCCACCACTGTCTGGCCCCTCAGTGCAGGTGTCGCGGACAGAGGAGTGTCCACATCAGAATCACTCAACCCTGACGTATGAACCTGATGCGCATCCAACTCGACATGGCTGTCAGAGTGGTCATCTGGGCTGGACTCATTGCCAGCCAAAGACAAGATGGTCTGAAGCACACGTGGGTCCTCATGGTCTACCACCCAATGAGCCCCACTTGTGCCTGGTTGTGGCTGTGATAACAACCCTGTGCCTGGCATGACAACACCATCCTCTGGCTCCATTGTGTCATCATCTGAAAAGTGGAGAGAAAAAAACAATTAGTACACATGTTAGAAGCACATGACACACATACACATAGACATCACACAGACAGCCAACACATGAAGCAGACATGTCACACACAAAAGAGAACCTGCCATGCATGCCTGGTCAATTTGACATTGCATCAGTGAGTAGGCATGTACAAAGGTTTTACACGGCTCAGAAGCGGGTTGATGCAGTGCAGAACATGTGTATGTTACTCACTATCTACATGAACAAGTACTTCATGATGTGTATCAAAAATCGTGAAGCCAGCGGAAGGGCTAGTTCTGGCATCACGTGCAATGTGCATGCAATGGGTTGCATGGCTACAAGCAAAGCCCCCCCCCCCCTCAGTGAAAATGCAGGGATGCCTTGCTTGGTAGGAAAAGGCTGACCAGAGACCTGTGTATTGGCAGACAGTGTTGACTAGCAACAATGACATCATCTGGGTCAACTGACAACACAGCAGATGATGATGGGACAGTAAGCAGGACACATGACGAACCCTCAGTAGTACACCCGAGTGTACAAAAGCCACTACACCAGTTGGACAGAGTCAGTGGGCCTGGAACTGGGGGAGGACTGTGCCCCACACAGACTGTGACACCCTAAACATGTGTGTGATGCAGGACAGGGCCAGAGTGGGCATGGGATGGCTGAAGAAAGACACGTACTACAATGATCATCCAGGCAAGGACACATGGGGGCATGCATGGAATGCACATGGAGCATGAATGTGCACTCATGTCCCTGTGGAGCATCTGCCATCTGCACAGTCCAAGTGAGACACCCTTCATGAAGGGCAGAGGATGTTCCCCACTGCATGTGTCTGGCAGATTAGCTGGTGGGAGTTAGCATGTACACAGGAGTCTTGAACAGGCCATTGCAGTACGGCAACAGTGCAATGGTGTAATTGAGGTGCAGGGAGGGTGCAGGGGGAAGGGGGCATGCCCACATGGAGTACCCGCATGCAGGCAGAGGACACATGCACGTCAATCATGAAATGACATAGTCCCAGTGTTGAGAGTAAAACCACCCCTGGCTACATGCAGAAAGGCCAGAGAGCAGGAACATTGACCGGAGCGGCATCTGGGTGACTAGCATGTGAGTAGGGTGCAAGTGTGGTGATGAGGACAGTCCCTGTTTGCTCTACATGTCCACCATCCTGCACAGCAAGCACGCATCTGTGAAGCATTGCATGACTAGCACATGAGAACCATGTACACATAGCATGTAGTGGCAGTCAAGCACAACATATCACACAGGCAAACCACACATGGGCTGCACATACACGCAACAACACTCACTGGACTGGGCATCAAAGTCCTGCATCTCTCCCACTCCTTGGACAATTCTTCTGGTATGAACTCCGCAACGAGTGCCTCGTGCGGAGTGAGGTCATCCTCCTCAGGTGGTGGCCCAACGCCAGTCACCAGAGTCATGGTGTAATTAGATACATGCTTGGCCTTAGTGCTGCGTTTGAGGTCATCCCAACGCTTCTTGCACTCGGCAGCTGTGCGCACCTCATGGTCGAATGCACTCACATTATCCGCGACATGCTTCAAGTGGGTATTCCGATGGGCAGCCGTAGTTTAACAATTCAGCCCCACTATCATGTCACGTCTGTGGGCCCACACGTAGTCCACAATGGAGTCCAGTTCCTGGTTGCAGAAAGGCTCCTTCCTTGATGTGCAGGAGGCCGTGGCTGTGTCTGGGGTCCCAGCCTCTGCTGCAGATGCAACCTTCCTCCTCTTGGATAGTGGCGCGGACCCCGGCTGGCGAATTCCACCCTGATCAGTATGGCCAGTTGGACCGGTGGATTGAACCAAGGGAGTGGCAGGTTGAAGGATGACCGAAGGCCTGACTTGCGTCAGTGGCTGCTAGGTGCCCTGGAATGGACCCTGCGCAGCAACATCCACTGTGCCAGAGTCATTGACCGCGACTGTCCTGGTTGGTAGACTCACAACCGAGGTGTTGTTGGCTGAATCTGCCCCTGCACTTGCCAACACCCAGCTGGTCAGGGCAGCAGATTACATTGTTGCCCAAGGGACACTTGTCTCGGTCAGAGCAGCCCTCCGTGCACCTATGTTCTTCCTCCTGACCGGCTGGAAATCTTCCAGGGACTCTTCAAGTGCCAACGGAGCCTGCGCTGGCATACCCTGAGCCTGGGTGGGGGTGTCCACAGCTGCAGTGGGAAAAATAGCATGCACGACCCGTCACGAGGGAAACGCACGCACGCATAATGTCACAGACGTGCTTACTTACTAAGGGCCTTTCCTCTAATTACACGCTGACGTATACTTTTTTTCACGTGCCAAGTCACTCCGTATCAAGCTGGCCACGCGACAACACACGGAAGACCACGCTCCTGCCCTGAAGGCCATTTTCCTGCCCACCAGAGCCCCGAGCACGCTCCCACCTGCCATCTGCTGCTGCCAGCCTGCCTGCATAACACTTGCCCTGCTTTTTGGTGCCTGCACGTCAGCCATCTGCAGCGGTGCAGTTGTTGTGACCACCCCTGCTGGAACAGAAGACTCCCGGCTGGTATTCCATCGCTCCACAGCCCAGCCCCAGGACCCAGTTGCCCACCCACACCTGCCTCGGGGGTTGCCATGTCTGACACAACACCATCTGGCACCACTGGCAACCCACAGCCAGAGAGGCAGAGGGCTACCAGCTTCAGTGCCAGTGGCAAGTCCTGGGGCAGTATGATGCCCTCTTTGGAAGTTCGCACACCGACAATGAAGGACAGAAGAGGATCTGGATGGACATTGTGACTGCCATCAACAAGGAGGGGGTGGCAGTCCGCGACATTCCACACGTCTGGAAGCGCTGGGAGGACTTCAGGTCCAGGACCCTCATCAAGGCCTGGCACCTCTTGAAGGCAGAGGATGCAGAGGGGTGCCGGGTCCGCCTGAGCAACATGCAGACGAGGGTCCTGGATCGCATACGCCCAGTTATCCACTTCCAGGTCCTTGAGAGGATGACCCGTCCGGAGTCGAGCGGTAAGTGTACATGCGTACTCATTGGATGCCATGCATTTGGAGGTAGGGCAGGTGTGTGCAGGTTGGAATAATGTCTTGGAAGGGCCATGTATGGATGTGTATGTACAGGGACATGTGCCTGCCGCATGTGAGTCCACTCATGTGTGAGGCACATCAATGGTGTATGTGTAAAAATGCATGGTGGCCAAATACATGTGTCGGCACACAAATGTTCGGAATTGTGTATGTACTGTGGCATGGTTGTGGTGGGACACATGGATGCTGGTTCCACCGTCATGTATGTGCACAATGTACATGTGCGTGTGTGTGTGTTTGACATGTGTGCCACTGTAATACACCATGGATGCATGTGACATTGACACGTAGGAGGCTGATTGGCAGATGTGACATGGATGGGGTTGATTTCACTGCAACAGGTGGTGGCGATGTACAGATGGATGTATGTCTGGTGGCGTGTGTGCATGGATCTGACACTCCCCGTGTTGCATGTGACGTCAGGTTAACCTGCGTATGCTCAAGCTGTTGTATGTGTATGGATGCTACTGCCAGATGAAACAGTCCTGTTAACTTGCGCATGTTTGTGGGTTCAGATGATAGGTGTGTTGGGTATTGTGATGCCATGTGTGAAGTTTGAGACTGCCCTCATATGCAACTGTCATGTGTGTATCAGACCATTGTACAGTGCCCTGATGCCTGTGTTCTGTCTCTCCCTGTCTGCAGCGTCAACTGATGAAGAGGGCGGAGCCGGTGCTGTGGAGCAAAGCGGCAGGGATCCCACCGACAGCCAGAAATGCAAGGCCCCGTTCCCCTCCCAGGTTTCCATCTCTTTGGGGAGTGAGGTGTCTGGTGCCACGTCCGGGGCTGCAGCTGCAGAGAGGAGGTCCAAGAGGGGGAGGTCAGAGGTGGACTCCTCGGCAGCAGAAGGGGCAGCTGAGCTCCCACAGGGGGCTATGGAGGTACCATTGGGATTCCTCATTGTTTTCAATTTTGTAGACAAGATATACTATTTTTGTGCTCTTTTTATAAAACGTTCTGTGACAACAGACGCCTATTTGGTCTGGTATTTCAGCAAATGTGTTTTAAAAAAGTAGCTATTTCTTTTTTGTATGTCTTTATTAAGACGTTGGTGTTTATGAGGGTTTCGGGAATGTGTTCTAAAGGTACAACATTTTCGAAGTCAACTTCATTTCCAAAGTATTTACGTTGGAGGTGCTCTATTTATTGAAAATGTTTTTGGGCTGTTCCATCTTGGAGAATGTTATTTAAATTTTGGAGTATCTGAGCTGGTCTTTTTGCATAGTATAGTCGATGCACAAGATTCTGTATAGTCGAATGGTGTGTTGCTAACATTTTTATGTGGTGGAACATGCTTTTGTAAGCAGTTCCTAAAATGTGGCTAATGAATGTCCTTGCAGACCAGTGTGGCTGCACACTGGACAGGAATCTATGGTTTGTAAAGTTTACAAACTACTTTTGTCGTTTAGTGGCCGATTCATGGAATAAATGTGTGCTGAAAATAATGGCGCAAGCAGGCGCAAGCTGGCGCAAGCGTGAAAAAACAGGTGCCTGCGCATGCGTGCGATCCATGGAAGTCCCTGCGCGTGTTTTCCTCGGGATGTGCGCCAAACCCATGTGTGGCGCATATGGCGCACACGTCATTGCAACATCCTGACGTGCACAGGGAAAGCTCACAACGTCCGCGCACACACCAAAAAGGGGGCGGGACACGGGGCGTAACACGCGGAATGGGGAACAACACGTGAAAAAGAAGGCATAACAGGCGAAGTACTGCAGGGAAATTCACGGAACGCCCACACGCACGCAAACAACCCGTATTCATGGATTCGAATACGGGAAACCCGCGCACGGCAAAAGACGCGCATAGGCGTCAACACGTCCACCACATGAAGGCAGGCGGAAGCGTCCCCGCGAACAGTATAAAAGTGCGCGCAAACAACAAACACATATATACAGCTACGATGAATGCCCCATTTGTCGCAGCACTGATTGTGGGACACCGCAGGAGGAGAAGAATAGCCAGGGCTCGCATTTTTTTTCCACAGACCAGCCTTTTTGGGTTGCCTGACAACCACGTCTATGGCAGGTATAGGTTTCCACCTCATATCATCCTAGACCTCGTCAGGGAATGGGAAGATGACCTTACATCACCCACCCTGTGCTCCCAAGCATTGAGCCCCTTGGAGAAGGTGCTCAATGTCCTGCATTTTTTGGCCACCGGGTCATTTCAGCGGACAACTGCCATAGTGGGGGGGTCTCACAGGCCACTCAGTCACGCTGCCTACACCAGGTGTTGGCAATCATCACTGCACGCCCCTTAGTCTGCAGGCAAATATACATGCCCAGAACACCCTCAGAAAGGCAGGCCGTGGTCCAGGCCTTTTACAGGGTGGCACAGTTCCCCAAAGTGCTCGGTGCCATAGATTGCACCCATGTGGCCCTACGTCCACCTAGGGCCACTGAGCACATCTATCAAAGCCGCAAGCACAGGCATTCCAATCCGGAAACCCACCACCACACCACAGGTAAGATACAATGATGCCCATATTGCAACCAGGGGCATAGTGGAGCGCACATTCGGAGTGCTCAAGTCACGCTTCTGCTCCCTTGACCGCTCTGGTGGGCAGCTACTATATGCACCGCCAGTAGTGTGAAGGATCATTGTGGCAGCGTGTGTCCTGCACAATGTTGCAACACGGCGGAGGTACCGGTGGACATGGTGGTGCCCCCACATCCCCAACCACAGGCACAGGTGCTGCCTATGGGAGGGGACCGGGCACATGGCGAGGCAGCCCGGACCCAGCTTGTGGCCACATTCTCCACCTAAACTCCCACCCCTGCGGAGTGCACACAGGCCTGGCACATACCAGGTGACAATTGATGATGACAGAGAGGCAGTCAACTGTCACAACCTTACCACCCTGAGATTGTTGCCACAGAAGTGCTACATTGTGTGAATCCCTAGCTACTTAAACATAACCAATCCTGTGTGACCAAAAAAGGAACTCATGCAAGGTGTGTATCAGACCCACTCCCCCCAAACAGGCCATGACAATCCCTGGTATGTCACCCAAACCCTTCCAACCCACATCACCCTTGTCTGCCACACCATGACATGGCATGCAATAGCAAAAGCCCAACACATGACCAGTAAGATACGAAGTGACATGTGATAAATGGAAAGTGTCCCAAGACAATGACGCCTGACATGGAATCAGATGAAATGACTGACCAACAGCCTCCCACACATACCAAGCCATACACACATACTATCCACCAGTCCTACCATGAACACAACACTGAATGCCTGTTCACATGCACATTGGGCAAGGCAAAATCCCTACTCCCGAACCTGTGTTCTGTGTGTGTCTCCTGCAACACACTGCTCAGCACACAGCACTTTACACAGCCATTGTGTTGCAGATACACCTTGAGCATCACATGAAAAAGACTAATCAAATCTACAACCAAATGACGCATGTACAGGATACACAAATGGTAATAGATCATGTGCTGCATGGACACAGCGGGCCTGAGAATGCCTGAGAATGCAATCTGTGTGCACATGTGGCCATGGAAGGGTGGTTGTATGTGTGGTGGATCATTGTGCAACTGTGTGTGTCATTAGGGACATGCACTCAATATTTGCATGTGAAATCAAGTGACCCTCAGTGTCCTGAACACATCACATGTGAACATTGGCCATGTGAACACCCCAGTATGTGAAAAGAAAACACAACACAGGAACAGGCATTGACCAGCACGACACATCATGTACATAGTACCCCACAATTACAATGTCAGAGTGCACAAAACACTGTAGGCCAAGCCAACTGTCCAACAACAAAAGGCCCTCCCTTACACATCACCTTGACCTTCTGAACAACTGTCTCTGGGGCATGTAGCCTTCTTCCTTCAAGTCTACCTGGCTACAGGATCACCCTACCCCTTGGTCTCCATGTTCTAGCTTGCACGTAAATAGGGTCCAGCCCCCTCAGAGGCCACCTTGACTGGTAAAAATACCAAATCGCAGAGAACTCCAAGTAGCCAAACCCACAAACCAGGGAAAAAGCCTGTAGGCACCAAAAAACCCAGGAAGAGTCTCCAGTAGATGACTTGAAGTAGCAGGAAATGTCAAAGCACATGTACAAGCACAATGATAGAACAACCAAGGTAGCACAGTTGAACAATGGTCCAACAGGATGGGTACCATTTACGGTACATAACATACAATGATGATACAACAACTGATGGGTAGTTTCACAGCTCTGGTGTCCAGGTGCAGGAGTGGCACGAACCAACCACCCCCTCTGTGGTATGTGCGCCTGCAAGGTCAAACTTACACAGGCCTCTGAGACCCCGGCGGGGAAGGAGGGTCAGGGATATGTAGCATGGACAGGCGTTGGTAATCAGAATAACCGGAAAGAGAGGCAGGAGAGTGGATGTGGATTTGCAAGGGAAAGTAGGCAAAATACACCTATTCACAAAAACACATACTCAATTAGAAAAAACATGTTCACCGTGCACATTGTACCAAAATAGTCAAATGCAAGCCAAAGAGAGACTTATATCTGGGGTGAGTGCTGGCCTCCTGCCTGCGCACTCTCAGGTCTGGTAACAGGAGCACTTCAATGCTGCAAAGAGAGCGTGAGTTAATAATCGGAATGTTTGATTACAACACACACACACTACCCCATCCATGCCCCAAAGTAAGTGACATCTCCACAAACAAACACCCCTGTCTTCTGATTTGTAGCATACGTTAGCTTGGCCCACCGATGGTTCATACACTGTCAATGCAGTAAGGCAGGCGCATGTGGCCGTGGGGGAAATGGAAGACCAATGGGTCAAGAGTCACACATGATACAATGGTCCCTGGCTGAGCTGCTAGACGCGCATAGCAAGGTGCAACTTCAGTACAAGTTGTGTTCTGGCAGCCGCATATTTCAATAGGTAGTGCACCTAGCAATTAGCACATGCAAATGACATGCACTGCCCACGAGTCTGTGCCTCGCTGGGTGTCCCTATGCGTTGTATCAGTATCTGACTAGGAATGCTACTACCCTAGTAACTATGCTTCAATGGAGCAGGGGGTACTCCAGGATATGTTTGATGGCCCCTGCATGTGCCCCTGACAACCTGTAAATCCACTTGGCATTTGGCCCTCAACGCATGCCAGGTCTACTGTGTGCTTCTCCAACAATGCCCAGTAAAGCTCCCCAGCACTGGTGCTACTTAGCATGCATGTGCAAGTGGCCTGGTGGAAGGTTGGCTGCGGTGTCGGCCCTTGTGCTGCTCACCTTGGCTCGAGATCCTAGAAACACGTCTGCTTCTGTTGGACATCTTCGCACAAGCCCTGTGCCTCTGCTTGCATACACATCCACACGTCTGCACCGCCGAATGTGGCCAGTTCTCTGGATTAGTCGTCCCTGTGTCTGCTGGCAAAGGTAGTCTGGAGGCTCATCTTCCTGCAGAAAGGGCATAAAATAAATTAATAAGACATGAAAGTTCCCTGTGTGTGTGTCTTCATGCTGGTTGTCACTGGTCCAGGTCACAGACCTACATCCAAACTCCTCCCACCATCAGTGTCACTTTGACAGGCCAAGGGTGCAGGCTACTGTCTACAGCATGAAGTGCATCAAGCACATATACAGGCAAGAAAAGACATACATCACAATTCACATCAATTAATGGAGACATCAATCACGTACTCACCCAAATTGATCACAGACATGGGGTGGATAAAACTAAACAAATCCCCACTAGGGGTGTTAACACAGGTAGTACAGCAGCAGACAGGCCACAGTTACGGGCAAAGTCCAAAGCCCTTGTGTAATATTTTGTAACACCAAACCATCCTAGCGAGCCCATGGAGAAGGGAAGCAGGAGTGACCTATGTTAGTCAGGACCCCAAGTTGCAAACACATACACGAGACAAGCTTGAAGGGCCAAGCTGGAACAGACAGTGGATGCCTTCAAAAGCCACAAAGCACAAGACTGTCACGTGAATGCACAATAGACAAACAATATTTAACTATATTAACTAGTTAAACTATCAATGAACAACCTACATAACCTAATTAAAATAACTATCAAATAGTCAATATTAACTAACTAAACTAAAAGCAAAAATCAAAAATGGCCACATACGACCCGGGGGAGGCACCCAGGAAGGGGGAGGTACAGAGTGCACCTCAGCACCCACATGCGATGATGTTGAGACAAAAAAAAAACCTACATGGGCTCAACGCCTGCACACTATGACCTGTGTGGAAGATAATTCGACGTCCGAGTCTGCCTCATCCTGTAAAGGAGGACGTGGCACAAAAGCCTGACCACGCCTAGGCGCAGCTTGCCCCTCGTCGGCAGCAAGTCTGCCGGACGGGTGAGCCTGGTTCTGTGCGGCAATGACACGCAGGTCTGCATGCAGAACCTCCCGTGATACACATGCTTCCTCTTGCAAGGTAATGTGTGTAACACAGAGTTCTTCCTGCGTGGTCTGGCTGGACAACTGATGCATCTCCCGGCAAGCACGTAGCTCAGCCGAGATGGTACGCTCAAGCTGCTCAAACCTCTCCTCTGACCGCTCCCTCTGGCACATCAAGAGGACACCCAGAGTTGATCGGAGGGAAGCATACTCACCCTCCATGGCCTTCATGTGTGCCTCTGCGTGAGCAGCAATTGCTTGACGCAGAGACATTTCAGCCTGGCGTGCCCTGTCTGAGGCAGCCATGCCCAGCCTGAGCGAGCGGGCCGCGGAGTGCGCTACCTGCTGCTGAAAAAGCACCTGCCTAGCAGGGGAGAGCACGGATTGGGCCACACGTTCCATGCTCACAGCGATGTTATCAAGTGATGCCCCCTGACGTTGTGAATTGGCATTCATGTCTTGCTCCCACTCAGTATACCTCGGTGGTGCACGGCCACCGCGTTGCTGGGCTTGACACCTGCAGGACCCAAGGACCGGCCATCCTCGTTGGGTTGGCACCGCCCGCGGCTGCATGACTACATGTCTCCATCTATGCGATGCCCCAGGCACATCAGCGACTGGTGTGGAGGGTGACCCTGCGTCCCGACCTACCACAGGCGGAGGTCCCACCACTGTCTGGCCCCTCAGTGCAGGTGTTGCGGACAGAGGAGTGTCCACATCAGAATCACTCAACCCTGACGTATGGACCTGATGCGCATCCAACTCGACATGGCTGTCAGAGTGGTCATCTGGGCTGGACTCATTGCCAGCCAAAGACAAGATGGTCTGAAGCACACGTGGGTCCTCATGGTCTACCACCCAATGAGCCCCACTTGTGCCTGGTTGTGGCTGTGATAACAACCCTGTGCCTGGCATGACAACACCATCCTCTGGCTCCATTGTGTCATCATCTGAAAAGTGGAGAGAAAAAAACAATTAGTACACATGTTAGAAGCACATGACACACATACACATAGACATCTCACAGACAGCCAACACATGAAGCAGACATGTCACACACAAAAGAGAACCTGCCATGCATGCCTGGTCAATTTGACATTGCATCAGTGAGTAGGCATGTAGAAAGGTGTTACACGGCTCAGAAGCGGGTTGATGCAGTGCAGAACATGTGTACGTTACTCACTATCTACATGAACAAGTACTTCATGATGTGTATCAAAAATCGTGAAGCCAGCGGAAGGGCTAGTTCTGGCATCACGTGCAATGTGCATGCAATGGGTTGCATGGCTACAAGCAAAGCCCCCCCCCCCCCCCAGTGAAAATGCAGGGATGCCTTGCTTGGTAGAAAAAGGCTGACCAGAGACCTGTGTATTGGCAGACAGTGTTGACTAGCAACAATGGCATCATCTGGGTCAACTGACAACACAGCAGATGATGATGGGACAGTAAGCAGGACACATGACGAACCCTCAGTAGTACACCCGAGTGTACAAAAGCCACTACACCAGTTGGACAGAGTCAGTGGGCCTGGAACTGGGGGAGGACTGTGCCCCACACAGACTGTGACACCCTAAACATGTGTGTGATGCAGGACAGGGCCAGAGTGGGCATGGGATGGCTGAAGAAAGACACGTACTACAATGATCATCCAGGCAAGGACACATAGGGGCATGCATGGAATGCACATGGAGCATGAATGTGCACTCATGTCCCTGTGGAGCATCTGCCATCTGCACAGTCCAAGTGAGACACCCTGCATGAAGGGCAGAGGATGTACCCCACTGCATGTGTCTGGCAGATTAGCTGGTGGGAGTTAGCATGTACACAGGAGTCTTGAACAGGCCATTGCAGTACGGCAACAGTGCAATGGTGTAATTGAGGTGCAGGGAGGGTGCAGGGGGAAGGGGGCATGCCCACATGGAGTACCCGCATGCAGGCAGAGGACACATGCACGTCAATCATGAAATGACATAGTCCCAGTGTTGAGAGTAAAACCACCCCTGGCTACATGCAGAAGGGCCAGAGAGCAGGAACATTGACCGGAGGGGCATCTGGGTGACTAGCATGTGAGTAGGGTGCAAGTGTGGTGATGAGGACAGTCCCTGTTTGCTCTACATGTCCACCATCCTGCACAGCAAGCACGCATCTGTGAAGCATTGCATGACTAGCACATGAGAACCATGTACACATAGCATGTAGTGGCAGTCAAGCACAACATATCACACAGGCAAACCACACATGGGCTGCACATACACGCAATAACACTCACTGGACTGGGCATCAAAGTCCTGCATCTCTCCCACTCCTTGGACAATTCTTCTGGTATGAACTCCGCAACGAGTGCCTCGTGCGGAGTGAGGTCATCCTCCTCAGGTGGTGGCCCAACGCCAGTCACCAGAGTCATGGTGTAATTAGATACATGCTTGGCCTTAGTGCTGCGTTTGAGGTCATCCCAACGCTTCTTGCACTCGGCAGCTGTGCGCACCTCATGGTCGAATGCACTCACATTATCCGCGACATGCTTCAAGTGGGTATTCCGATGGGCAGCCGTAGTTTAACAATTCAGCCCCACTATCATGTCACGTCTGTGGGCCCACACGTAGTCCACAATGGAGTCCAGTTCCTGGTTGCAGAAAGGCTTCTTCCTTGATGTGCAGGAGGCCGTGGCTGTGTCTGGGGTCCCAGCCTCTGCTGCAGATGCAACCTTCCTCCTCTTGGATAGTGGCGCGGACCCCGGCTGGCGAATTCCACCCTGATCAGTATGGCCAGTTGGACCGGTGGATTGAACCAAGGGAGTGGCAGGTTGAAGGATGACCGAAGGCCTGACTTGCGTCAGTGGCTGCTGGGTGCCCTGGAATGGACCCTGCGCAGCAACATCCGCTGTGCCAGAGTCATTGACCGCGACTGTCCTGATTGGTAGACTCACAACCGAGGTGTTGTTGGCTGAATCTGCCCCTGCACTTGCCAACACCCAGCTGGTCAGGGCAGCAGATTACATTGTTGCCCAAGGGACACTTGTCTCGGTCAGAGCAGCCCTCCGTGCACCTATGTTCTTCCTCCTGACCGGCTGGAAATCTTCCAGGGACTCTTCAAGTGCCAACGGAGCCTGCGCTGGCAGACCCTGAGCCTGGGTGGGGGTGTCCACAGCTGCAGTGGGAAAAATAGCATGCACGACCCGTCACGAGGGAAACGCACGCACGCATAATGTCACAGACGTGCTTACTTACTAAGGGCCTTTCCTCTAATTACACGCTGACGTATACTTTTTTTCACGTGCCAAGTCACTCCGTATCAAGCTGGCCACGCGACAACACACGGAAGACCACGCTCCTGCCCTGAAGGCCATTTTCCTGCCCACCAGAGCCCCGAGCACGCTCCCACCTGCCATCTGCTGCTGCCAGCCTGCCTGCATAACACTTGCCCTGCTTTTTGGTGCCTGCACGTCAGCCACCTGCAGCGGTGCAGTTGTTGTGACCACCCCTGCTGGAACAGAAGACTCCCGGCTGGTATTCCATCTCTCCACAGCCCAGCCCCAGGACCCAGTTGCCCACCCACACCTGCCTCGGGGGTTGCCATGTCTGACACAACACCATCTGGCACCACTGGCAACCCACAGCCAGAGAGGCAGAGGGCTACCAGCTTCAGTGCCAGTGGCAAGTCCTGGGGCAGTATGATGCCCTCTTTGGAAGTTCGCACACCGACAATGAAGGACAGAAGAGGATCTGGATGGACATTGTGACTGCCATCAACAAGGAGGGGGTGGCAGTCCGCGACATTCCACACGTCTGGAAGCGCTGGGAGGACTTCAGGTCCAGGACCCTCATCAAGGCCTGGCACCTCTTGAAGGCAGAGGATGCAGAGGGGTGCCGGGTCCGCCTGAGCAACATGCAGACGAGGGTCCTGGATCGCATACGCCCAGTTATCCACTTCCAGGTCCTTGAGAGGATGACCCGTCTGGAGTCGAGCGGTAAGTGTACATGCGTACTCATTGGATGCCATGCATTTGGAGGTAGGGCAGGTGTGTGCAGGTTGGAATAATGTCTTGGAAGGGCCATGTATGGATGTGTATGTACAGGGACATGTGCCTGCCGCATGTGAGTCCACTCATGTGTGAGGCACATCAATGGTGTATGTGTAAAAATGCATGGTGGCCAAATACATGTGTCGGCACACAAATGTTCGGAATTGTGTATGTACTGTGGCATGGTTGTGGTGGGACACATGGATGCTGGTTCCACCGTCATGTATGTGCACAATGTACATGTGCGTGTGTGTGTGTTTGACATGTGTGCCACTGTAATACACCATGGATGCATGTGACATTGACACGTAGGAGGCTGATTGGCAGATGTGACATGGATGGGGTTGATTTCACTGCAACAGGTGGTGGCGATGTACAGATGGATGTATGTCTGGTGGCGTGTGTGCATGGATCTGACACTCCCCGTGTTGCATGTGACGTCATGTTAACCTGCGTATGCTCAAGCTGTTGTATGTGTATGGATGCTACTGCCAGATGAAACAGTCCTGTTAACTTGCGCATGTTTGTGGGTTCAGATGATAGGTGTGTTGGGTATTGTGATGCCATGTGTGAAGTTTGAGACTGCCCTCATATGCAACTGTCATGTGTGTATCAGACCATTGTACAGTGCCCTGATGCCTGTGTTCTGTCTCTCCCTGTCTGCAGCGTCAACTGATGAAGAGGGCGGAGCCGGTGCTGTGGAGCAAAGCGGCAGGGATCCCACCGACAGCCAGAAATGCAAGGCCCCGTTCCCCTCCCAGGTTTCCATCTCTTTGGGGAGTGAGGTGTCTGGTGCCACGTCCGGGGCTGCAGCTGCAGAGAGGAGGTCCAAGAGGGGGAGGTCAGAGGTGGACTCCTCGGCAGCAGAAGGGGCAGCTGAGCTCCCACAGGGGGCTATGGAGGTACCATTGGGATTCCTCATTGTTTTCAATTTTGTAGACAAGATATACTATTTTTGTGCTCTTTTTATAAAACGTTCTGTGACAACAGACGCCTATTTGGTCTGGTATTTCAGCAAATGTGTTTTAAAAAAGTAGCTATTTCTTTTTTGTATGTCTTTATTAAGACGTTGGTGTTTATGAGGGTTTCGGGAATGTGTTCTAAAGGTACAACATTTTCGAAGTCAACTTCATTTCCAAAGTATTTACGTTGGAGGTGCTCTATTTATTGAAAATGTTTTTGGGCTGTTCCATCTTGGAGAATGTTATTTAAATTTTGGAGTATCTGAGCTGGTCTTTTTGCATAGTATAGTCGATGCACAAGATTCTGTATAGTCGAATGGTGTGTTGCTAACATTTTTATGTGGTGGAACATGCTTTTGTAAGCAGTTCCTAAAATGTGGCTAATGAATGTCCTTGCAGACCAGTGTGGCTGCACACTGGACAGGAATCTATGGTTTGTAAAGTTTACAAACTACTTTTGTCGTTTAGGGGCCGATTCATGGAATAAATGTGTGCTGAAAATAATGGCGCAAGCAGGCGCAAGCTGGCGCAAGCGTGAAAAAACAGGTGCCTGCGCATGCGTGCGATCCATGGAAGTCCCTGCGCGTGTTTTCCTCGGGATGTGCGCCAAACCCATGTGTGGCGCATATGGCGCACACGTCATTGCAACATCCTGACGTGCACAGGGAAAGCTCACAACATCCGCGCACACACCAAAAAGGGGGCGGGACACGGGGCGTAACACGCGGAATGGGGAACAACACGTGAAAAAGAAGGCATAACAGGCGAAGTACTGCAGGGAAATTCACGGAACGCCCACACGCACGCAAACAACCCGTATTCATGGATTCGAATACGGGAAACCCGCGCACGGCAAAAGACGCGCATAGGCGTCAACACGTCCACCACATGAAGGCAGGCGGAAGCGTCCCCGCGAACAGTATAAAAGTGCGCGCAAACAACAAACACATATATATAGCTACGATGAATGCCCCATTTGTCGCAGCACTGATTGTGGGACACCACAGGAGGAGAAGAATAGCCAGGGCTCGCATTTTTTTTCCACAGACCAGCCTTTTTGGGTTGCCTGACAACCACGTCTATGGCAGGTATAGGTTTCCACCTCATATCATCCTAGACCTCGTCAGGGAATGGGAAGATGACCTTACATCACCCACCCTGTGCTCCCAAGCATTGAGCCCCTTGGAGAAGGTGCTCAATGTCCTGCATTTTTTGGCCACCGGGTCATTTCAGTGGACAACTGCCATAGTGGGGGGGTCTCACAGGCCACTCAGTCACGCTGCCTACACCAGGTGTTGGCAATCATCACTGCACGCCCCTTAGTCTGCAGGCAAATATACATGCCCAGAACACCCTCAGAAAGGCAGGCCGTGGACCAGGCCTTTTACAGGGTGGCACAGTTCCCCAAAGTGCTCGGTGCCATAGATTGCACCCATGTGGCCCTACGTCCACCTAGGGCCACTGAGCACATCTATCAAAGCCGCAAGCACAGGCATTCCAATCCGGAAACCCACCACCACACCACAGGTAAGATACAATGATGCCCATATTGCAACCAGGGGCATAGTGGAGCGCACATTCGGAGTGCTCAAGTCACGCTTCTGCTCCCTTGACCGCTCTGGTGGGCAGCTACTATATGCACCGCCAGTAGTGTGAAGGATCATTGTGGCAGCGTGTGTCCTGCACAATGTTGCAACACGGCGGGAGGTACCGGTGGACATGGTGGTGCCCCCACATCCCCAACCACAGGCACAGGTGCTGCCTATGGGAGGGGACCGGGCACATGGCGAGGCAGCCCGGACCCAGCTTGTGGCCACATTCTCCACCTAAACTCCCACCCCTGCGGAGTGCACACAGGCCTGGCACATACCAGGTGACAATTGATGATGACAGAGAGGCAGTCAACTGTCACAACCTTACCACCCTGAGATTGTTGCCACAGAAGTGCTACATTGTGTGAATCCCTAGCTACTTAAACATAACCAATCCTGTGTGACCAAAAAAGGAACTCATGCAAGGTGTGTATCAGACCCACTCCCCCCAAACAGGCCATGACAATCCCTGGTATGTCACCCAAACCCTTCCAACCCACATCACCCTTGTCTGCCACACCATGACATGGCATGCAATAGCAAAAGCCCAACACATGACCAGTAAGATACGAAGTGACATGTGATAAATGGAAAGTGTCCCAAGACAATGACGCCTGACATGGAATCAGATGAAATGACTGACCAACAGCCTCCCACACATACCAAGCCATACACACATACTATCCACCAGTCCTACCATGAACACAACACTGAATGCCTGTTCACATGCACATTGGGCAAGGCAAAATCCCTACTCCCGAACCTGTGTGCTGTGTGTGTCTCCTGCAACACACTGCTCAGCACACAGCACTTTGAGCAGCCATTGTGTTGCAGATACACCTTGAGCATCACATGAAAAAGACTAATCAAATCTACAACCAAATGACGCATGTACAGGATACACAAATGGTAATAGATCATGTGCTGCATGGACACAGCGGGCCTGAGAATGCCTGAGAATGCAATCTGTGTGCACATGTGGCCATGGAAGGGTGGTTTTATGTGTGGTGGATCATTGTGCAACTGTGTGTGTCATTAGGGACATGCACTCAATATTTGCATGTGAAATCAAGTGACCCTCAGTGTCCTGAACACATCACATGTGAACATTGGCCATGTGAACACCCCAGTATGTGAAAAGAAAACACAACACAGGAACAGGCATTGACCAGCACGACACATCATGTACATAGTACCCCACAATTACAATGTCAGAGTGCACAAAACACTGTAGGCCAAGCCAACTGTCCAACAACAAAAGGCCCTCCCTTACACATCACCTTGACCTTCTGAACAACTGTCTCTGGGGCATGTAGCCTTCTTCCTTCAAGTCTACCTGGCTACAGGATCACCCTACCCCTTGGTCTCCATGTTCTAGCTTGCACGTAAATAGGGTCCAGCCCCCTCAGAGGCCACCTTGACTGGTAAAAATACCAAATCGCAGAGAACTCCAAGTAGCCAAACCCACAAACCAGGGAAAAAGCCTGTAGGCACCAAAAAACCCAGGAAGAGTCTCCAGTAGATGACTTGAAGTAGCAGGAAATGTCAAAGCACATGTACAAGCACAATGATAGAACAACCAAGGTAGCACAGTTGAACAATGGTCCAACAGGATGGGTACCATTTACGGTACATAACATACAATGATGATACAACAACTGATGGGTAGTTTCACAGCTCTGGTGTCCAGGTGCAGGAGTGGCACGAACCAACCACCCCCTCTGTGGTATGTGCGCCTGCAAGGTCAAACTTACACAGGCCTCTGAAACCCCGGCGGGGAAGGAGGGTCAGGGATATGTAGCATGGACAGGCGTTGGTAATCAGAATAACCGGAAAGAGAGGCAGGAGAGTGGATGTGGATTTGCAAGGGAAAGTAGGCAAAATACACCTATTCACAAAAACACATACTCAATTAGAAAAAACATGTTCACCGTGCACATTGTACCAAAATAGTCAAATGCAAGCCAAAGAGAGACTTATATCTGGGGTGAGTGCTGGCCTCCTGCCTGCGCACTCTCAGGTCTGGTAACAGGAGCACTTCAATGCTGCAAAGAGAGCGTGAGTTAATGATCGGAATGTTTGATTACAACACACACACACTACCCCATCCATGCCCCAAAGTAAGTGACATCTCCACAAACAAACACCCCTGTCTTCTGATTTGTAGCATACGTTAGCTTGGCCCACCGATGGTTCATACACTGTCAATGCAGTAAGGCAGGCGCATGTGGCCGTGGGGGAAATGGAAGACCAATGGGTCAAGAGTCACACATGATACAATGGTCCCTGGCTGAGCTGCTAGACGCGCATAGCAAGGTGCAACTTCAGTACAAGTTGTGTTCTGGCAGCCGCATATTTCAATAGGTAGTGCACCTAGCAATTAGCACATGCAAATGACATGCACTGCCCACGAGTCTGTGCCTCGCTGGGTGTCCCTATGCGTTGTATCAGTATCTGACTAGGAATGCTACTACCCTAGTAACTATGCTTCAATGGAGCAGGGGGTACTCCAGGATATGTTTGATGGCCCCTGCATGTGCCCCTGACAACCTGTAAATCCACTTGGCATTTGGCCCTCAACGCATGCCAGGTCTACTGTGTGCTTCTCCAACAATGCCCAGTAAAGCTCCCCAGCACTGGTGCTACTTAGCATGCATGTGCAAGTGGCCTGGTGGAAGGTTGGCTGCAGTGTCGGCCCTTGTGCTGCTCACCTTGGCTCGAGATCCTAGAAACACGTCTGCTTCTGTTGGACATCTTCGCACAAGCCCTGTGCCTCTGCTTGCACACACATCCACAGCTGCAGAGAGGAGGTCCAAAAGGGGGAGGTCAGAGGTGGACTCCTTGGCAGCAGAAGGGGCAGCTGAGCTCCCACAGGGGGCTATGGAGGTAGATGGCACAGAGTCATCCAGGTTGGTGGAGGGTTTGGTTGAGGAGGAGGCCGTGGCAGGCCCACGCACAGGTGCTGGAGGTGGGGATTCCAGTGGTGAAAATGGTGCAGTCCAGGGGCAGGGACAGGAGGCAGCACAGGCCACCACAGAGGTGCCTGTGTGTAATCCTGTCTCTTATCCAGTGACTGCATCATCCTGCTCCACCAGGGATGCCTACGTCCAGACCCGTTCTCAGGGAGGGGATCCGCGGACAATTGGCCTTCCCCTCCCTGCGGACATGGCAATCCGTGAATGGGTTGAGCCTGTCCAATCTGGGATGGCGTTGCGTCAACGTGGGATGCAGGATGACTTGCAGGCTTCTCGTGAGGAGAATGCAAGTCATTTTGCATGCCTCATTGACCACATAAACCTACTGGGACAGGTCACCACCACGGGATTCCGCTGCATGTTGGGTTTCCAGCCGACCCCCTCCTCAACTGAACCTTCTATGTGCCAGTCGTCCTCTGTGCCATCTACCAGCCCAAATGTCACCGGGCAACCCTGTGGAGCTGCCTCTGAGCCAGCGGCCATGCTGGTGGAGGACACATCCCTGCCACAGTCGGGAGTCGGAGGTCCAGCAGGGTTGGCCACCCCAACAACTGGACACCAGCAGGTGGAGGACGTGCAGGCGCCACAAGGCAGGGCACATGCACGGCAGCAGCAGGCTGAAGGTGGGAGCGATGATGGCTCGAAGCCCTCAACATCAGAGGGGCAGGCATTGGCCCAAGGGCAGGAGGACCCTGGATTTGGAGTGTCTTCCGCGTGGCAGCGGTTGGGCCAGGCCATAGATGCGGTGCGGCTGCGAGCGGAAGAGGCACAGCTCACTATGGTCAGGGCGGAGAACTCTATGCGGAGGGCGCTGAGACGGGCTGAGTGCCTCAAGGGTATTCACAGGGATTTGGAGGAGAGCATGGCATCATCACTGCAAGACCTCGGGTCCAGTGAACAGTCCCGCCTCCAGGACATTGAAAAGGAGTTCGATGATGCCCTGGTCTGGGACATCAAGAAGTGAGCCATTGGACTTGCCCGCGGCCATTGTATATAGTTCGTTAGTGTTAAGTTTCCTTTCTTTTTTCTTTCATTTGGGGCGCATGGACTATGCCTCACATTTTTGTATATAGTTATTTATTAGGTAGGCTTTTTGGTAGGTTTCATTTATTTTGTTGGGCTCATGGGCCCTGGATTTGTTATTTGTACATAGTTGAACAGTGGATTTGTCATCATTATTATTTTTTTTATCACCATGGAGCAATGGATTTTCCTAATTTCTTTCCCTTTGGATTTGCTTTGTTGGACGGAGACTTCGGACACATTTTCATTTGGATTTATTTGGATTCTGATTTCATATTTTTTTTCTTTTTGGGACATGCTGGATTTGATTTCTTATTTGCATTATTGTGTGTTTTCATTTCATTACCTTCATTTTGTGTTCAATACATTTTTGTTTCATATTTCAATGTGTGGTTTTCTCTCATCGGTTTCATGCATGTCACAATGTGGGTTTTCACATTCACTGGCACCCATTGTGTGTGTGTGATGGACATTTGTTGATGTACATACTTGCCATTTGGGTTGTATCATGTAATGGGCATTTCAATGTGGGGTGGATGTAATACTCAGTTGGTTCTTTGGGCAGGGGTGGTGTGCCGTGGAATTTGGGTGGCCATAAGGGCCATGATTGTGGATCATGATGACGTGTCGGGGGGGACATGAGTCGGGGCCTGCTGGCAGGTGCCCATCACTGCTGGGTGGGTGAGTTGGTGTGGGGACATGTGTCGGGGCCTTCTGGCAGGTGCCCATCACTGCTGGGTGGGTGAGTGGGTGGGGGGACATCTGTCTGGGCCTGCTGGCAGGTGCCCATCACTGCTGGGTGGGTGAGTGGGTGGGGGGACATGTGTCGGGGCCTGCTGGCAAGTGCCCATCACTGCTGGGTGGGTGAGTGGGTGGGGGGACATGTGTCTGGGCCTGCTGGCAGGTGCCCATCACTGCTGGGTGGGTGAGTGTGTGGGTGGACATGTGTCGGGCCTGCTGGCAGGTGCCCATCACTGCTGGGTGGGTGAGTGTGTGGGGGGCCTTGTGTCTGGACCTGCTGGCAGGTGCCCATCACTGCTGGGTGGGTGAGTGGGTGGGGGACATGTGTCAGAGCCTGCTGGCAGGTGCCCATCACTGCTGGGTGGGTGAGTGGGTGGGGGGACATGTGTCAGGGCCTGCTGGCAGGTGCCCATCACTGCTGGGTGGGTGGGGGGACATGTGTCGGGGCATGCTGACAGGTGCCCATCACTGCTGGGTGTGAGAGTGGGTGGGGGAACATGTGTTGGGGCCTGCTGGCAGGTGCCCAACACTGCTGGGTGGGTGAGTGGTTGGGGGGACATGTGTCGGGGCCTGCTGGCAGGTGCCCATCACTGCTGGGTGGGTGAGTGGGTGGGGGGACATGTGTTCGGGCTCACAGGTGCACTCAGGTGTGCATGCTGGCATGTGGGCTACCTGCAGGCCATGGGGTGATTGTAGGCTAGTCCCCTGTAGTGTGGGGTGCCTGCAGGGCATGGGGAGTGGGGGAAGGCCACACCCGGGAGGGACCACAATGCACATTTATGTGTGAGACTCCCAGCGTACCCCAGTAATACACGTAGCCTGCTCGCACAGGGCCTATCGTGTGTGAAACTCCCTGCGAACCCCAGTAATACACGTACCCCGCTCGCACAAGGCCTATCGCATGTGAAACTCCCCGCGAACCCCAGTAATACACGTACCCCGCTCGCACAAGTTCTATCGCGTGTGAAACTACCCACGATCCCCAGTAATACATGTAGCCTGCTAGCATAGGGCCTATCGCGTGTGAAACTCACAGCAAACGCCAGTAATACACGTAGCCTGCTCACACTGGGCCTATCACGTGTGAAACTCCCCGTGAAGCCCAGTAATACACGTACCCCGCTCGCACAAGGCCTATCGCGTGTGAAACTACCCACGATCCCCAGTAATACACGTAGCCTGCTCGCACAGGGCCTATCGCGTGTGAAACTCCCCGCGAACCCAAGTAATACACATAGCCTGCTCGCACAGGGCCAATAGTGTGTGAAACTCCCCACGAACCCCAGTAATACACGTACCCTGCTCGCACAAGGCCTATCACGTGTGAAAATCCCCGCGAAACCCAGTAATACACGTAGCCTGCTCGCACAGGGCCTATCGCGTGTGAAACTCCCCGCGAACCCCAGTAATACACGTACCCCACTCGCACAAGGCCTATCGCATGTGATACTCCCCGCGTACCCCCCAAATACACGTATCCTGCTCGCACAAGGCATATCACGTGTGAAACTACAAGCGAACCCCAGTAATACACGTACCACGCTCGCACAAGGCCTATCGCGTGTGAAACTACCCACGATCCCCAGTAATACACGTACCCCGCTCGGCCAAGGCCTATCGCGTGTGATACTCCCCACGTACCCCCCAAATACAAGTATCCTGCTTGCACAAGGCCTATCGCGTGTGAAACTACCTGCGATCCCCAGTAATACACGTACCCCGCTCGGCCAAGGCCTATTGCTTGTGATACTCCCCGCGATCCCCAGTAATACACGTACCCCGCTCGGCCAAGGCCTATCGCGTGTGATACTCCCCGCATACCCCCCAAATACACGTAGCCTGCTCGCACAGGGCCTATCGTGTGTGAAACTCCCCGCGAAACCCAGTAATACACGTAGCCTGTTTGCACAAGGCCTATCGTGTGTGAAACTCCCCGCGAACCCCAGTAATACACGTACCCCGCTCAAACAAGGCCTATCGCGTGTGAAACTACCCGCGATCCCCAGTAATACACGCACCCCGCTCGGCCAAGGCCTATTGCGTGTGATACTCCCCGCGATCCCCAGTAATACACGTACCCCGCTCGGCCAAGGCCTATCGCATGTGATACTCCACGCATACCCCCCAAATACACGTAGCCTGCTCGCACAGGGCCTATCGCGTGTGAAACTCCCCGCGAAACCCAAGTAATACACATAGCCTGCTCGCACAGGGCCAATAGTGTGTGAAACTCCTCGCGAACCCCAGTAATACACGTACGCCGCTCGCACAAGGCCTATCACGTGTCAAAATCCCTGAGAAACCCAGTAATACACGTAGCCTGCTCACACAGGGCCTATCGCGTGTGAAACTCCCCGCGAACCCCAGTAATACATGTAGCCTGCTCGCACAGGGCCTATCGCGTGTGAAACTCCCCGCGAACCCCAGTAATACACGTACCCCACTCGCACAAGTCCTATCGCATGTGATACTCCCCGCGTACCCCCCAAATACACGTATCCTGCTCGCACAAGGCCTATCACGTGTGAAACTACAAGCGAACCCCAGTAATACATGTACCACGCTCGCACAAGGCCTATCGCGTGTGAAACTACTCGCGATCCCCAGTAATACACGTACCCCGCTCGGCCAAGGCCTATCGCGTGTGATACTCCCCACGTACCCCCCAAATACACGTATCCTGCTCGCACAAGGCCTATCGCGTGTGAAACTACCTGCGATCCCCAGTAATACATGTACCCCGCTTGGCCAAGGCCTATTGCGTGTGATACTCCCTGCGATCCCCAGTAATACACGTACCCCGCTCGGCCAAGGCCGATCGCGTGTGATACTCCCCGCATACCCCCCAAATACACGTAGCCTGCTCGCACAGGGCCTATCGCGTGTGAAACTCCCTGCGAAACCCAGTAATACACGTAGCCTGCTTGCACAAGGCCTATCGCATGTGAAACTCCCCGCGAACCCCAGTAATACACGTACCCCGCTCAAACAAGGCCTATCGCGTGTGAAACTACCTGTGATCCCCAGTAATACACATACCCCGCTCGGCCAAGACCTATCGCGCGTGATACTCCCCGCGTACCCCCCAAATACACGTACCCTGCTCGAACAAGGCCTATCGCGTGTGATACTCCCCGCGTACCCCCCAAATTCACGTACCCTGCTCGCACAAGGCCTATCGCTTGTGAAACTACACGCGCACCCCCAGAATACACGCAGGCAGCCCATCCACCCTCCCCATACCCTGCAGGCAGCCCATCCTCCCTCCCCATAACCCACAGGCAGCCCTTCACCCCTAGGCATGCCCCGCAGGCAGCCCATCCACCCTCCCCATACCCCGTAGGCAGCCCATCCACCCTGGGCAAGCTCCGCAGGATAACCTTCACCCCTGGCCATGCCCAACAGGCAGCCCATCCACACTAGGCATGCTCCGCAGGAAGCCCTTCACCCCTGGCCATGCCCCGCAGGCAGCCCATCCACACTGGGCATGACCCGCAGGCAGCCCACTCCACAGGGGAGACTTTGCCTGCGTTTTACACGCAATTTCTCTAACACGAGTGGGGTACGTGTATTCTGGGGTGTGTGCGGGGAGTTTTACATACTATTGGCCTTAGCACGAGCGGAGTAGGTGTATTCTGGGGCGTGCGCAAGGGGTTTTACACACTATTGGCCTAGCACGAGTGGGGTACGTGTATTCTGGGCCGTGCGCGGGGAGTTTTACACATGTTTTTGTAATTGGGGGCCTGTGTGCTGGTCCACTGGCCTTTGCGCCATATACTGTATTTGTGCGCTGCTCATGCCGCACAGGGCTGGGTTCGGGACTTAACTGGCGCTGCTGCAGGGTCGCTGCGCCACTCTACGCCACGGCTGGTTTTGGATGTTGAAATCCATGAATACGCTGTGCGCCGAAATGGGTTTTGGCGCACGTGGCTGGCGCAGACTGTCGCACGCGCACACTGTGCGCCAGCTGCGTGCGCCACTTGTGCGCCAAATTCTGTGGTTGAGGAATTGGCTTGACGATTTAAAGTATTGTTGAGATACATTACAAATTTAGATGCATGTCTATTTGTACACTGGATGGTTTGTTTGGGTGAAAGGAGCATTTGATTCAAAGGTTGTTGGGGACTTTTTTTCTATACAGGTTTCTTTTGCCATAATGGTGTGTTCCACCATTTCATACCGTCAACTATTATTTTCTATGGCAATAGTTTTTTGTTGTTCTTATTTATAAGCTTCTTCATTGAAATACGGTTCTTTGCTGCTTGTGTGAATCTATTCTCCATTACAGAAGTTTGAAAATGTTTGTATATTGACACTGTGCATGTTTAGAGGTAGTTTTTTGTAATTTATTGATTATTTTTTTTAGTGGTTTCATTCTGTTTAAAATCAATACAAATATGTTCTCTTTAGTAGAAAAGTGCTGCCAATTAGAGCTTGCAGGATTAGTCTCCTGTGGTAGTTTTTAAGGGTAGATTGTGACTTTTTATCTGTTTTAACAAGATTGTGAACAACTCTACCGTGGAACTTTTCTCTAACTTACTTTTTTTGGATTGCTTTACCGTGACTATTTTGACACTGGTAGGGAGACGGTTAGGTTTGTTAGTAGCTATGCTTTTCTTTGTACATCAATTTTTACTTTAAGTTTTTTCAAGAAGGGCCTTACAGTTTTTAGCCGTGGCTGGTTTAATTTTGTTGAGTGAGGTTACTAGCTCTTTTGTTTTAATGTTTTCTATAAATTGTTTTTGAGGTGGATGACTATACGGTGTAGTATTATTCATATCTGCTCTATGTGTTCTTTCTTTTCCACAGAGCTGCTTTTTAGTAGGCATTTTGTTGTGTCTGTTGGGGAAAAGAGAAAGTTTGTGTTGGAAAGTTGTGCAATGTATATGCATGTATGATGCATGGGTTAGTGGATCTGATTGTAGAGATGAATAGAGTACTGTTTGATTGTGAGGTGGTATATTAGGTGTGGTTGGGAAGGTTGTGAGAGTTAGAGTCTGCAGAGGTGTAATGGAGGTGGGTTAGTGAGTAAGGGAGTGGTGGTGTTGAAATGGGCCCCCAGGGGTCCCTTACGTTTATGTAAACAAGGCAAGTCACCACCACGATAGATACGCCAGACACGAGGTTGTATTCCCAAAGCTAGGGTTTATTGCAAAGCAAATAGTCTCAGTTGGCCAACTCAGTCTCACGCCCCACGACGTGTATCTCTAGACCTCGAGGGATGCAAGAGAGTGAATTACGTACATCAGTTACATATATACAAAATGCATATCATTCAATCAGCTATGACATGTTTAACACCCCACTTTATTGGGTTTCTTTGAACTCGGTGTGATGATGGACACTTTCAACAATTATGACACCTTCAAATATCTATTCTAGGGACAATATGCAATTTGCAAGTGCGGAGGCATCTTTCAGTTGTTGAACAGAACACAGTGCTTCTGTTCTTGGAAGCGAGCTACATACGGGGGAAGAGTCACATTCCAGACCTTGCTATCTATGAGGTGCTATTCGTGTCCTGGGAGCCGACACGCTCTACAGGGCTCAGTAAAGGGGGGCCGTAGGAAGAGCATAATTCAAGCCTTTAGCTGCTTTATTCTAACATATTCTACCATATAACGAGACTGGCTGGCAGCTGTGAAATGATTAAATGCCCTGCAGCTCTGCTTCAAGGCTACATTCGGGAGGGAGCCAGGCATTCCTTCCTAGCGCTGCCTACGTTGTGTTTCAACAAACTCTTTTTATCCTCGCGGCCCTGCGGCCTTGTCCTTTCACGTTCATACAACAATGTTTTACAGTCAAGCAGTGTAAGCAGAAAATGTGCTGCGAAGCAATAGGAACAGAAAGCAATGAGCAATGGTTAGAAAACAAAATGGTGATCCTTGTTACATCAAAATGGTTGTTCATTGGCAAACTCGGAAACCTATTTGTCTGTCATATCGTGCATGAGACGGTTGGCCCACGGCCACCAAAATACGTTTGCCGTCAAATATGAGAGGTATCCATTTTTCTAGACTGACAGTGTGATGTAATCTGTAGGGTCCTTGTGGTGTTTTGAGCAACAGGATGGATTTTGTAATTGTGGTGTGTAGATGGGAATAGTAGGAGTGTGAATGGTGGAATATAATGGCTATAGTGAAAGAAATGTTGGTTTGAAAAGAGCAGTCTGGGGTAATATATCGTGGAACTGTGCTGTTGTAATTACATACATATATGTGGTAAATTAATGTGATTAAATTGTTGGATGCAAAGGTTATTCGATTTCCGGTTGTTGTCTTTGGTAATGTGCTCATTTCCTGTAATTGTAAAATAAAGTTAGCCGGGATATGTAGGTTGATATTTATGAAGGAAGCTGGAGTGGTGGGGAAAAACTGTCAATAAAATTGGTTGATGGTTACAAATGGTTGTATTTAGGAGCATTTTCATGAAAGTTTAGAAATGCGTATATGCATTTTAGAAGCTCTGTAATGTTTGAAGTACACTCATGTAGTATATTTTTAAATGGCAGTTGGTGTGTGGAAGTTTAATTTGTTAGGAGTATATGCATACTTACCAACATGATGCATTCTAATCCGTAGGTGATTATGCAGTTCTAGTTTTTTTGTTTGAGTTCTGGGACTTTAGTTACTTTTCCCATTGTGAAAGTTGGAGTATAAGTCACAGAACACAGAAAAAGTAGGACTGCAAAGCAGCTGACGATTAGAAACGGTTGTATTAGGAAGTATACATGTACTGTCAATATATTAAACTGGCAATCACTGAGTGCCAATTACAAATGGTGTACAAATCTATTTTATCTGTTGTTACCTTCTTTTATAAAAAATGTGACACAGTGCTGCTGTAGATGGAGATATGCATTTTTTATTTTCTTCAAAATGCTTCCAAAAATAATATTTTGAAAATCACAGCATTGTATATGTTTATTTGATATGCATGTCAAACCTTTAATCTTGAAGTTCAGTCATGTTATTTTCTTTGCATTCTGGGCTTTGTAGTTTGAGCTTTGTAATGTGCAAAGTTAATTGGAAGTGACAGAATGCAAAGGAAAATATAAAGACTTAATAACCACCTGTAGATTGGAGTAGGTGGTGTTGAGATGTATGAATGCGCTGCCAACATATTAAACTGGCAGAAACTAACTGGCACTTGAAAAATGTCTAAAGATCTATTTTATATGCTGTTCCTTTTTTTTATGAAACAGTGACACAGTGCTGCTATACATGCACAAATGCATTTTCTAACTTTCATCACAATGCTTGTAAATAGAACAATTTTGAAGTGCAAAGAATTCTAATTGTTTGCTGATTCATGTGAGCAGGTGATGAATGCTTTAATCCATGGCATTTGCTAGAATCGTTAAAGTAGAAAATATGCTTATTGAGAAGTTTATGACAGGGTAAGTAGCAGGAACCCTTCATATATGTATATTTGTTAAAGAGTTGAAGAAACTTTGTTTTAAATATAAGCATACCTGTACCATGTTTTGTTAGATGCAGATCTTGTTTAATCTGGAAATAAAAATCTTCAACAGCTGCACAGTCATTTTTTATGCAGATGCCTTCCATTAACAGGAGATCTGTACTCTGAGAGTTCAAGTGTACATCTGAAGTGTTGAAGTGAGATGATAGGGTTAGGTGTAGAGGTTTTGGATGTGATTGATGGATGGATGTGTGACTCTTTGAAAGCAGCCAATGAGGGAGTGTTGAGAACATGGAAGTGGAAAGGGTAGAATGGCTGCCTCTGTGTTACGGGGTCTGCAGATACCACGGTAGTATGCGAATGCCACGTGACAAATCCATGTCTTTTGTGCATGCCTTGCATGGAAAGGGGACTGTGGGGATTAGCCAATCAATTTTGGTGGGTGTGGTGTTCAGGAAGAGAGAGTAGCAGGAGTTTTGTTTACAGGAATTGTGAGAGCACTGACAATGGCTATAGCTATGCATTTGAGAAGGCAGACTGTGTGGATTGTGGGGGACTGTTCAATTCAGTCATTGAAGGTGTATGCTGAAAATCATAGAATCCTTAGAAATATTGGATTGGCAGAAGTGAAGGTTGTGTGGCATGCAGTGTGTGGCTTAAACTGGGCAATTGTGTTTTCATTGTGTGAGAGTATGGCTCTTTAAAAGCCTAATGGAACTGTTTCCTGCTGCCAAGATTATTTGTTCTGAAATAAATCGGAGGCAAACATGGAGATGTCCAACAAACCTGTTCAGTCTGAAAAATGAAGAATCAAGGCAGCTTATCAGTGAAGCTGCATCTGTTTTTTATATGCTGCAGGAATGTCATCTTTTGAGAATGACAATATAAGGTCTGATGGCATGCATTTTATGTGTCAAGATGGAGTTCATGTCACAGATGTCAGAAATGTTCCTTTACAATGTTAGGAATGCATTGAAAATGTTCATGTAAGAAAATTGTAAAGGAAGATGTAGAGGATACAGTACAGTACTACTTTAGATAAAAATGAAAAAAAGATGTTTGTTAACAACCCCCCCAAAAACGTTATTTTAGAACAACCACTAAAGATTGAATAACTTAAATTGTGTTTAATTTTCCGCCCCACCCCTTTCAGTGGCTGCGGACAGCGCAGTAGTCCACAGAGAGCACATACCACATTCAGGTCTTTTAAGGATTCCTGGCATGGAAAGGGGACTGCAGAGATTGCAGGCAGTTGTGGTGCCCACGGGCATTGGGGGATCAGTCAATCAGATTTCCTGGGTATAGTGTACAGGAAGAGAGGGTAGCAGGAGTTTTGTTAGTAGGAGTTGTGAGAGGATTGAAAATGGCCATGCCAATGTCTTTCAGCAGGCAGAGTGTTTGGATTTTCGGGGACGCTTGGGTCCATTAGTTAAAGGTGTATGCTGAGCTTTGTGGAATAGCCAAAAATCTTGAATTCCCTGAATTGGAAGTGTTCTCTATGTAGTGTGAGGCATGAAGTGGGTGGACCTGCTTCATTTTGTGCAAACATGGTTGAATTGAAATATCCCGACATTATCATTTTTCATTGTGGAGGGAACAGTTTGTGGAATGTGACTGGAATTTCATTGCAGTTTGCAATGAAGGAGAAATCAGGAAAGTTGAAGGAAATGTTCCCTAGTTCAAAACATATTTTTTTTATGCATTGCGCAGAGACAGATGTGTATTCGCTCGAGTTCATTTGGTCCAGTTTTGTGTGCTTTTGTGTGAGATGTTGGCATGACATTGTTTGGTAATGAGAACATTAAATTTGATAGTGCCACATTTCTCGGAAAGTTGGAGTCCATCTAACTGATGTGGGTAATCAGATTTGTGTGGAAAATGTTTTGAAGCAGTTTTTGTGAAAGTGAGAAGAAATAGTTAAATTCAGAAAATGTTTTGATAGTTCTGTTTGTAAAACCCATTCTTTCTTAAATAAAAGGCAAAAACACAAAAAAAGTTTCTTTTACGAGCCACCTTTTTTAACTCAAAACAATTAAAATTATTTCAATTGACCCACCCCACAGCTGGAATCTTTCAGATATCCGTGGACTACCACACTGTCTGCAGACTATGCAGGCTGCAGAGGGGCCTGTGACTTTTTTCTGTTTTATTTTTTAACTGTGAAAGGTGGCTCATAAAGGAAACTTTTTAGTGTGTTTATTTATTTTGTATTTTGTATGGCTTTTTTAAGGAGAGGCAAGTTAGGGGACAGAAGGGGCCACAACCACAGGGATGAAAGGGCAGGTGGAGAGATGGAGATGTTGGGAGGGCCCTTAACCAGGTAGGTGGCTGAGACTCTCATGCTCCTTGACCACAGCCTCGCGAGCACTCTGAAACTGCCCCCCCTCAGATTGGTGCTCACACTACATACATAGCACTGTGACCCTCAAAAAAGGTAAGGAAGAACATCATTCTGTATGGCCTGTGAAGCCACCGCTCAGATCCTCTGCCCCAAAGGAGTATCCGTTGTGGTGACATGAACAGATGAAGATGATGAGGTGGATGAAATCAACCTACTCTAACCTGAGAAAGGTATCACCTTTCTCAGAGCAGTCGGGTGGGTCCATTTGGTGTGGCGCCTCATGGAAGTAGTCCCATAGGAATACAAGCCAGGTTTCCAGGTTTCCTGTGACTGAGTACAACTTTGCACTCAGTGAATTGAACCTTGCTTGCACAAGTCTTTGAGACATTTCC